>NW_023270871.1:7713233-7972446 GCF_011800145.1 Mirounga leonina
ATATATATATATATATATATATATATATATATATATATATATATATAAAGATCTAATTCTCTTTTGGTAGTTCTGTTGAAAAATATTTGGAGACCAAAAAGCAAATGACCAAATACACACAATTCTGCATATTTAAGAAGGAAAAAAAAACAAAACAAAACTTGAGGATTAATAGTGAATGCTCCACAAGCTAAAACAGCAACTATAATTTTATAAGTTTTTCTCATAAATCTGAAATAAGAAATTGTTCAAAATCCTAAAACAGTTCTTTATTAATAAAATACATTATAAACATATAGTTTAAAATTTACAAGTTAGGTAACCTCCAAAGTTAAATGTCATTTTTTATATAATCATTGCACAGAAGTAATATATATAATTTCTTGGCTTACTAGTAATTTTATACTAGTCAGTTGAAACAACATCCTTAAGGTTTATAATAATTCCATTTTTCACTTTTTAGAACTTGATAGAAGACAGTCAATATCCTGAAGGATTTCAGAGGTTTTTTTCAATGCCACTGATACTCTCTCTTCATTAACTTCTTCCAGCAAGGTTTCTGGAGATTTTGGTTCATAATGATCAGATGACTCTTTGTTTTTTTTGTTAGAAATCTGGTTTAGGATACCACTATTTTCCAATAAAACTAAGTTGGTTAGTTAAGGAGTTTTTCCCTGCATTTTTCATTATATAAGTACATTTAATTTCAGAAAGCCTAGTCTTCATATTAAAATATTATTTCTCTATTAGGAAGATCCCTTGGATTCATAATAGATTTGGTACTTCAGAACTTATCAGGTCTACCCCTTACAGATGAAGAAACTGGTTAAGATATAAGAGAGGTGGGGCGCCTGGGGGGCTTAGTCATTAAGCGTCTGCCTTTGGCTCAGGTCATGATCCCAGGGTCCTGGGATTGAGCCCCACATCGGGCTCCCTGCTCAGCGGGAAGCCTGCTTCTCCCTCTGCCACTCCCCCTGCTTGTGTTCCCTCTCTCACTGCGTCTCTCTCTGTCAAATAAATAAAATCTTAAAAAAAAAAATTTAAAAAGTAAGAAAGAGTACCTATGTGTATTTGGGAGTTTGGTGATAGGGAGGAGATAAAAGAATTAAAATCTCAACATTTCTTTAAGTGAAGAGTGATGTGGGAATAAAAGAACAAAAGTAGGAGTGATAGGAATATAAATAATCTGTGTAGTGTATTTTTAAATTTTTCTTAGGAGAGGGACCCGGGGGAGTGGCGGAGGGAGAGAGAGAATCTTTTTTTTTTTTTTTTAAAGATTTTATTTATTTATTTGACAGAAAGAGAGAGAGCGAGAGCACAAACACAAGCAGGGGGAGTGGGAGAGGGAGAAGCAGGCTTCCCGCCGAGCAGGGAGCCCGATGTGGGACTCGATCCCAGGACTCTGGGATCATGACCTGAGCCGAAGGCAGACGCTTAACGACTGAGCCACCCAGGCGCCCGAGAGAGAGAATCTTAAGCAGGCTCTGCACCCAGCAGAGAGCCTGATGCAGGGCTTCATCTCACAACCCTGAGATCATGACCTGAGCCAAAATCAAGAGTCGGACACTTAACTGACTGAGCCACCCACCCAGGCACTCCTAGTGGGCATGGAGCCTTAAGATTCTCTCTCGGGGCGCCTGGGTGGTTCATTTGTTAAGTGTTTGCCTTTGGCTCAGGTTATGATCCCAGGGTCCTGGGATCCAGCCCCGCATTGGGCTCCCTGCTCCGCAGGAAGCTTGCTTCTCCCTCTCCAGCTCCCCTGCTTGTATTCTTGTTCTCGCTATCTCTTTCTCTGTCAAATAAAATCTTTAAAAAAAAAAAAAAAAAAAGAGGGCGCCTGGGTGGCTCAGTTGGTTAAGCGACTGCCTTCGGCTCAGGTCATGATCCTGGAGTCCCTGGATTGAGTCCCGCATCGGGCTCCCTGCTCGGCAGGGAGTCTGCTTCTCCCTCTGACCCTCCCCGCTCTCATGTGCTCTCTCTCATTCTCTGTCTCTCAAATAAATAAATAAAATCTTTAAAAAAAAAAAAGATTCTCTCTCTCCCTCTGCCCCTCACCTGCATAAATGAATGAATGAATGAATGAATGAATGAATGAATAAATAAATAAATAAATAAATGATATAGAGTGGAAAGAAACCTGTCCTCTGATGCAGGGCTACTTTATTATTTGAATAGGACTACAGAAAAATCACATGATAAGGGCACCTGGGTGGCTCAGTTGGTTAGGCGACTGCCTTGGGCTTAGGTCATGATCCTGGACTCCTGGGATCAAGTCCCGCATCAAGCTCCCTGCTCAGCAGGGAGTCTGCTTCTCCCTCTGACCGTCCCCCTTCTCATGCTCTCTCACTCCCTCTCTCTCAAGTAAATTAATAAAATCTTTAAAAAAAATCACATGATAAATTAGATGAATGGGGTAGGAATGTACAGAACAAAAGATTTCATAAGAAAAATGAGTCAAGGGGCGCCTGGGTGGCTCAGTCGTTAAGCGCCTGCCTTCGGCTGAGGTCATGATTCCAGGGTCCTGGGATCGAGCCCCGCATTGGGCTCCCTGCTCGACGGGAAGCCTGCTTCTCCCTCTCCCACTCCCCCTGCTTGTGTTCCCTCTCTAGCTGTCTCTCTCTTTGTCAAATAAATAAATAAAATCTTAAAAAAAAAAAAGAAAAATGAGTCAAATTATATTCCAACAAATTAGACAACCTAGAAGAAACAGATAAATTCCTAGAAACAGGGGCACCTGGGTGGCTCAGTCAATTAAGCGGCTGCCTTTGGCCCAGGTCATGACTCCAGGGTCCTGGGATCGAGCCCCATGTCGGGCTCCCTGCTTAGCAGGGAGCCCGCTTCTCCCTCTCCCTCTGCCTGCCACTCCCCCTGCTTGTACTCTCTCTCTGTAATAAAAAATAAAAAATCTTAAAAAAAAAAATTCCTAGAAACATACAACCTACCAAGACTAAATCTTAAAATAGAAAATCTGAATAGACCAATCACTAATAAGGAAATTGAATCAGTAATCCAAAATCTCCCAACAAATAAGAGCCCAGGACCAGTTGGCTCAGTCCATTAAATGTCTGCCTTCGGCTCAGGTCATGATCTCGGGGTCCTGAGATCAAGTCCTGCATCGGGCTCCCTGCTCAATGGGCAGCCTGCTTCTCCCTCTCCATTGCTTGTGCTCTCTCATGCTCTCTCTCAAATAAATAAAATCTTTAAAAATAAATAAATAAATAAAATTCTCTCTCTCTCTCTGCCCCTCCCCTTCCTCTCTCTCTCTCAGAAAAAAAAGAACTAATAAATTCAGTAAGGTTTCAGGATATAAAATCAATATACAAAAATCAATTATATTTCCATTCACTAATAACTATCAGAAATTAAGAAAACAATCCCATTTATAATTATATCAAAAAGAATAAAATTCCTAGGAATATATTTAAGCAAGGAGGTGAAAGATCTGTATACTGAAAGACATTTATGATGGAAACTGAAGAAGACATAAATAAATGGAAAGATATTTTGTACTCATGAATTGGAAGAATTAGTATTGTAAAAATGTCCATGCCACCCAAAGCAATCTACAAATTCAATGCAATCTCTATCAAATTCCAACAGCATTTTACAAAGAAATAGAACAAACAATCTTAAAATTTCTGTGGAACCACAAAAAAACCCAAATAGCCAGAACAATTTTAAGAAAAACAAAGCTGGAGGCATAATACTTCCTGATTTCAAACTATATCACAAAGTTATAGTAATCCCAAAAGTATGGCATGGGCATAAAAACAGACACATAGATCAATGGAACAGAATAGAGAGCCTAGAAATAAACCCATGCAGTGCACATGGGTGGCTCAGTCAGTTGAGCATCTGACTCTTGATTTTGGCTCAGGTCATGATCTTTGGGTCATGAGATCGAGCCCCACATTGGGCTCTGTGCTCAGCACAGAGTCTACTTGTCCCTCTCCCTCTGCTCCTCCCCTAGACTGCGTGTGTGTGCTTTCTCTGTCTCTCAAATAAAATCTTAAAAGAAAAAAAAAAAAGGAACCCATGCATACATGGCCAATTGATTTACAACAAAGGAGCCAAGAATATACAGTGGGGAAAAGATAGGCTCTTCAATAAATGGTGTTGGGAGAACTGGATCCCTATCTTACACCGTACACAAAAATCAACTCAAAATGGACTGAAGACTTGAACATATGACCTGAAACCGTAAAATCCCTAGAGGAAAATAGGGGGTAAGCTCTTTGACATCAGTCTTGGCAGTGATTTTTTGGTTCTGATACCTAAAGCAAAGGCAACAAAAGCAAAAATAAACAAATGGAACTACATCACACTAAAAAGCTTCTGCACAGGAAAGGATACCATCAACAAAATGAAAAGACAACTTATGGAATCAGAGAATATATTTGAAATATATATCTGGTAAGAGGTTAATGTCCAAAATACATAAAGAGCTCATACAAATAGCAAAAAAATCTGATTAAAAAATGGGCAGAGGAACTAAATAGACATTTTTCCAAAGACCTACAAATGGTGAACAGGTATACGGAAGGGTGCTCAGTATCACTAATCATTATGGAAATGCAAATCAAAACCACAATGAGGTATCACCTCATACCTATTAGAATGGCTATCATCCAAAAGATAATAGTTAATAAGGGTTGGTGAGGATGTGGAGAAAAGAAAACCCTGTGTACCTTGGTGTAAATGTAAATTGGTATAGCCGCTATGGAAAACAGTATGGAAGCTCCTCAAAAAATTAAAAAAAAAAAAAAGAATTACCATACCATCCAGCAATCCCAATTCTGGATATATATCCAAAAGAAATGACATTAGGATCTCAAAGAGATCTGCACTCCCATGTTCACTGCAGCATTATTCACAATAGCCAAGATATGGAAACAACCGAAGTGTCCATCAACAAATGAATGGAAAAAGATATGGTATAGGTACACAATGGAATACTATTCAACCATGAGAAATAAGGAAATCCTGCCATTTACAACCACACAGATGGATCCTGAGGGCATTATGCTAAGTGAAATAAGCCAGACAGAGAAAGACAAATACTGTACAGTGTCACTTATGTGTGGAATGGAACTTTTTTCAAAAGTCAAACTGACCGAAACAGAGTGTAAAAAGGATGGTTTCCAGGGGCTGGGAGGTGGATAAAATAGAGACTGGTTAAAGGATAAAAACTTTCAGCTTTAGTAGGGATCCGAAGGGGTACGTGCACCCCGATGTTTATAGCAGCAATGTCCACAATAGCCAAACTGTGGAAAGAGCCAAGATGTCCATCGACAGATGAATGGATAAAGAAGATGTGGTATATATATATATATATATATATATATATATATATACAATGGAATATTATGCAGCCATCAAAAGGAATGAGATCTTGCCATTTGCAACGACGTGGATGGAACTGGAGGGTATTATGTTGAGTGAAATAAGTCAAACAGAGAAAAACATGTATCATATGATCTCACTGATATGAGGAATTCTTAATCGCAGGAAACAAACTGAGTGTTGTTGGAGTGGGGGGTGGGGTGGGAGGGATGGGGTGACTGGGTGATAGACACTGGGGAGGGTATGTGCTCTGGTAAGCGCTGTGAATTGTGCAAGACTGTTGAATCTCAGATCTGTACCTCTGAAACAAATAATGCAATATATGTTAAGAAAAAAAAAAGAAGAAGAAGAAGGTAGCGGGAGGGGAAGAATGAAGCGGGGGAAATCGGAGGGGTGGATGAACCATAAGAGACGATGGACTCTGAAAAACAAACTGAGGATTCTAGAGGGGTGGGGGGGTGGGAGGATGGGTTAGCCTGGTGGTGGGTATTGAGGAGGGCACATTCTGCATGGGGCACTGGGTGTTATGCACAAACAATGAATCATGGAACACTTCATCTAGAACTAATGATGTAATGTATGGGGATTAACATAAGAATTAAAAAAAAAAACAAAAAAAAACCTTTCAGCTTTAAAAAGTATAAGGTCTAAGGATCTAATATATAACATGGTGACTACAGTAGATAACATTGTGTTGTATGGCTGAGGTTTGCTGGGAGGATGAAACTCATATGTTCTTACCAAAAAAAGAGTGGGGAGGAAGGGACAGATATGTGAGGTGATGTAGGTGTTAATTAACAAGACAGGGTAATCCTTTCAAAATATATATGTGTGTGAAATCACCATGATGTACACTTTAAACATCTTACAATTTTGTTAATATCTTTAAATATCTTACAATTTTTGTCAATTATACCTCAATAAGGCTGAAATTAAAAATAATTCATAATAAATATCCTAAAAAAAAAGAAAGAAAAAGACATAGGTCTGTTATAATTTAGAATATAATTATATAAGTGAATAAGTCTTCGTAGGAGACCTATCCCTAGTTCACTGTCTTTTGCCCTCTTTAAGCCCACTCAAAAGTATAAATATTGACATGATGTACCTTCTATAGACAAGATATATCTTAATGTTATTCAATAAAGCTTCAGAATATATAAGTATGGATTAATATAAAGTACAGAGTCATGAAGTAAGCCTAGAATGGAAAGGGGTAATTATGCAGGACAATAAATTCAGTTTAAAGGATACGGTTAAATTTCTTTATCTTTTCAAGTTCAGAGGCCACAGACCTGTGCAAAAAGAAAAAAAGTAAGTTCATGATAGTTATGAGTCTTTTATAGCTACAATATTTCAAATAGGCATACTTGATTTTTTTTCATAAAATTTAGAACTGTAGGTAGAAGAGCCCAGAAGTTAAGAATTCTCTTTATAGGGGTGCCTGGCTGGCTCAGTCAGTGCAGCGTGGTGACTCTTGATCTTGGGGTTGTAAGTTCAAGCTCCATGTTGGGTGTAATTACTTAAAAATAAAATCTTAGGGGCGCCTGGGTGGCTCAGTTGGTTAAGCGACTGCCTTCGGCTCAGGTCATGATCCTGGAGTCCCGGGATCGAGTCCCGCATCGGGCTCCCTGCTCAGCAGGGGGTCTGCTTCTCCCTCTCCCGCTCCCCCCTCTTGTGCTCTTTCTCTCTCTCACTCTCTCTCTCTCAAATAAATAAATAAATCTTTGAAATAAATAAATAAATAAAAATAAAATCTTTAAAAAAAAAGAATTCTCTTTATATTGGCTTTATTTAGCAACACATCAACTTGACTCAACCGATACTTGAGTGCTTTGAATGAATAAGGAAAATGAATAAAAGTCCCCACCTCAAGGACTTTTGAATGAGGTATTGATGTGTGAATATAATGGGCATTCTTGCTATAACTCTTTTTTTCTTTTAAATAACCATTTTTTTCTATTTATTTGAAGCACAGTAAAAAAAAAAGGTACACTTTGGAAACTCAGCGGTACAAGGTTCACTGCCATAACTTGAGGGACATTATACAGTTAATAAAGGAAGGAAATAAAAAGGGAAAAATTCCCCTGTTTGAAACACTGTATTACCTAATTTTACCTGCCCAAACAGACCATTTGCAAATATTAGGTTAATAAACTGCTAACATCCATAAAGAGGTAGCTTTCTCACTAAAATGCAAGAATTTAAAGGACTGGTATCTAACCAAGAAAAGACAAAAACAAACTGGAATGAAATCATATAGATACCACATCAAAAAAAAATAATAATAAAATCAGAGCTTTTTGTTTGGGCCTTCATACTCTTCTCTCCCTCTACCATATTCTGCTGGAGTGCCAGGCACCATTCCTTTAGGACCCTCTCCACCCACAGGCCCGGCCTGCTACAACTTCTTAATACTAACCTGGCATACCCTCTGCTTTCCTCCTCAGAGTTTAGTCAAGCTTTAAAAACCTACTAAGATTAGGGGCGCCTGGGTGGCTCAGTCAGCTAAGCAGCCAACTCTTGATTTCGGCTCAGGTCATGATCTCAGGGTCATGGGATGGAGCCCCGCATCAGGCTCCATGCTCTGTAGGGAGTCGGCTTGTCCCTCTACCTCCTCCTCTGGCCCTCCCCCCATTCTTGCATGCGAGTGCATGCACACACTCTCTCCTTCTCTCTCTCTCAAATAAATAAATAAAATCTTTAAAAAAAATAAAAAGCTAGTAAAGTCCTATCATTTCTATAAAAAGAGTGCTCTCTCCTTCCTTAAATTCCTATAGCCTTATGTCAACTAATCATATACTTATTTGCAATACCTTCTCTTAAACTCTTTAATTTTCTGATCTTCATACCTAGATTGTCTTTTTCAGGAGAAAGGATGTTTTTCTTTTTCTTCTGTACTTTGCACATATAATAAGACCTCATTTATATGAACTCTTAGGAAACAGTTTTGGAGAGCCAAGTTTTTACACAGTTGAATTAGGTGTCAAAACATAGTAAGTCCTTCCTTCCCTTTTATTTCCTTCCCTCCTTCCCTTTCCCTTCCTTCCTTCCTTCCTTCCTTCCTTCCTTCCTTCCTTCCTTCCTTCCTTCTTTCCTTCCTCCCTCCCTACCTCCCTCCCTTCCTTTGGAGAAGGTGGGGGGCAGAGGGAGAGAAATAATCTTAAACAGTCTCCATGCCTAACATGGAGCCCCACACAGGGCTCTATCTCACAACCCTGAGATCATGACCTGAGCCAAAATCAAGAGTTGGACGCTTAACCGACTGAGCCACCCAGGTACCCCCAAATAATAAGTATTTTCTATTAAATTTCTTCTAGAATAGACTATTGTTTTATTAAACACAGCATACTAAACATTCTCTTCTCCTTGATTGGAAGGGTTAACACGATGAACATTAGCTCTTACCATGTTCCACAGAAACAGATATTGGGGCAACTGGTAAGGGGCAGAGGGCTAAATTTGTACAACTCCAGCAGAATCTCTTATGTGTGTGTTCTTTTTCCTCATTAAGTTAGAATGAAATATGAGCAGTGGACACAACTAGAAAACAGTGTAACTCAACTAGCTCTCTGCAAAATTAATGAGGACTTTAATATCTAAAAGATCTCTCTATTCAAGTTACTAGAATAGTCTTCACAGTTCACAAAGGGGTATAGAACTTGTCTGCTTTACTGGCTTTACTACAGTACTTGTCAACTTGCACTCTTTCCTTGTACTCTAGCCTATGGATGGAGAATGAAAGAGATCTTTCAACATTTTAAGCATCTGTGGTAAAGACTTGGATATGACTTACTCCATAGTCTGCTGATTCTTCATCATTGCAAAACACCTTTTTTCCCCCACATATGACATATTTTTCTGGCCATAAGCAAACAATACAAACTACCTTTATGCTGTTGCTCATATGATGAACCAACTTCTTGTGAACGATCTGCTGTTCTATGTTTTGACTAGCATCCCTATTAAAAAGTTGAATCAGGGGTGCCTGGGTGGCTCAGTCGGTTAAGCATCTGCCTTCGGCTCAGGTCATGATCCCAGGGTCCTGGGAATGAGCCCCACATCGGGTTCCCTGCTCAGCGGGGATCTGCTTCTCCCTCTCCCTCTGCCGCTCCCCCTGCTTGTGCTCTCTCTCTCTCTGTCAAATAAATTTAAAAAAAAAAAAGTTGAATCAGTAAATTAATAATAGAAGGTGAGTTGGAAAAAAAATACTGAAATAAATTCAGGTAGCTCTTCATTGTGCAATCACTTCTCTTCCTTCAACCCTCCTTCTTTGACAAGGAAACAAATCACAGTGGAGAGGTCTTAGGCATGGCAAGGGAAATGGAACTATGGTCAGGGACTGCCTCTCCTCTCCCTACTCTTCCTCAGTTCCTTTGTCTTTCTGCTGCTCCTTGTTGCTTCCCCCCAAGAGCTACTATCACCAATATGCACTTCCCTCAGGCCCTCACTTTGTAGTATGTCTTGACAGTTATCCTCTTCAAAGCCTTCATATGAAAAGGCCAGCATCTTAAAAACCTTGTCAGCTGAGTGATGATGAAGTGACCTGGCCAATCCTATAGTCATATACAATTTCCCTTTCATCCCAACTACATTTTTTGCCAGCTACTTGGGCAACTTTTCTGCTCCCAAACAGGCTGTAGCTGAAGAATGGAAGATCTGGAAAGCTGAATTCTTAGGAGACCTAAGATATTAAATAACATCGACTGATTTGATTTGTATCTCTTTCTCTAAGTAACTTAGGAAAAGGTGATAAGGAAGGATCAGGTTTAATGTTTATATTTTTTTCACCATGCTATGCTAAGACACTTTACAAAACTACCCTAAACCTTCCTAAATTGTTCCTGTTATACCTCTTTTCCTTTTTTTAAAAAAAGATTTTATTTATTTATTTGACACAGAGAGAGAGAGAGAGCACACAGGCAGGGGGAGCAGCAGAGGGAGAGGGAGAAGCAGACTCCCCACTGAACAGGGAGCCCCATGTAGGACTCGATCCCAGGACTCTGGGATCATGACCTGAGCCAAAGGCAGACGCTTAACAGACTGAGCTACCCAAGCACCTCCCCTCTTTTCCAATACAGGTTTCCTCCACTATCCAAAAGCTGAAAAACAATTACCATTAATTTTTATGGAAAATTTTTTGATCATTCCCACATGCAAAAAATAACCTCTCTTAGGCTTTTTTTTTTTGACACCTGAGGACTCATCTTGCTAATGGATGCACAAAATAAACTGAGATGAAGCACAGAGGCTCACAGACACGTTCAAAGCTATGGCAGCTTGAAGCTGAGATGCTGAGTGTAGTTCCAGGGAAGGAGCTCGGAGGTACCACTCTCCCTGCTTGGGGTGCAAACTGCCTCTATAAGAGCTCATTGCAAAACAAATACTGAATGCTATTTTCACTTTTTGCCTTTTTTCTTAAAAGGAAAAATCCTTTTTGGATTTCTTTCAGTTAGCAAAAACAGGTACATACTCCCATCCAAGTACTAACGAGGCCCCACCCTGCTTAGTTTCTGAGATGAGAAAAGATCAGGTGTGTTCAGGGTGGTATGTCCATAGAAAACTGGGTACACACTGATGTAGGTCTTTCGTAAAAGCAAAGTGGTGTAATGCAAACTTTCGAAAACTGGGGGATACCTGTATATTCAGATTATCCTCTCAGTGATACTAACCTTCCTAATGACCTTTCTTTCTGCCATTTATTCTACTTAGGAACTTGTAATTCTATCAAGTCTGAGCTCCTCTACTGATCACAAGATCCATTTCTTTCTTTCTTTTTTTTTTTTTAAAGATTTTATTTATTTATTTGACAGAAAGAGACACAGCGAGAGAGGGAACACAAGCAGGGGGAGTGGGAGAGGGAGAAGCAGACTTCCCGCGGAGCAGGGAGCCCGATGTGGGGCTTGATCCCAGGACCCTGGGATCATGACCTGAGCCGAAGGCAGACGCTTAACGACTGAGCCACCCAGGCGCCCCTCACAAGATCCATTTCTATCCACCGAAACTCACACTACCGCCTAACAGATAGCTTCTGCTCCATAAAAACTATTTTCTCACTGTCTCCACAGGACAAAATATGCTTTTTACCTCTGCTCTTGCTCCCTCCCTAAAATGTCTTAATTTTCCTAAATATTCCTTTGAAGCCCAGTTCCAGTCCCCTGCACACTGAAAGGCACACAGGAAGGACTAAAATACTTTATTTGCTGATTTTCCAGTTAAGTTGGGAAAGGTAATTAACACGATAGAAGCGATTTCAAAATCAACTTTTTCTGAAAGTTTATTATGTTAGGCAACATTTTATTTCTTTTAATATTACTAAAATTTTAAAAATCTCCTTTAAATTTTTCCATAAAGTTTTCAGGATGAATTTAGCACATTAAAAGTCACCCATTTTGATATGAAGTTTTCAATGCAATTTTCTGACCTCAGATAAAATATGATGAAATGTAATAAATTAGATATCTGATTAAAGATAAATTATTTTCAAGCTTAAGCTATCAGGAAAAGTCTTAGGAGTTTACCATTTGACATTTTTAATTTTTGTGTCTCTTCTACACAGATGAAGTTTAAAAGAAATATTAATACCAATTTTCTTCAATAACAGAAGATGAAGAATGTGTGGGCATCTCTCTCTCACTAGTCTGGGTCAGTCTTCTGCACCATGATACAACCGCTATCACATAGCTAGATTGAAAAATAAAAGAGGTATTTGAAAAATGAACTTGTATATTTATAAAAGCATTTTTTAAAAAGGAAAAATCATTAAGACAACTTGGGGGAAAAGGATAAAGAAATTCCCAAGCGAGGCATTTACTGGGCAATTTTTTGAATCTTTTTTAAAGGAAATGGAAAAGGCAAGTTTTTCTCATTATTCAGCAAGGAGAAAATGATTTACTCATAGTCATGATTAATAAAGATGAGATTTAAGAATCAGAACAAAGTGATACTTGGATTTCACTCAAAATTCAAATTCAAATGTCTAAAGTATCCTTTTAGTTTTACAAAGTAAAATGAGTTTCATTATGTTTTATAACGAAAATGTCTTTATGACTAAGCAAGCATTTGCTTTCTAAAATTAAAAAAATATATATTAAAAAAACAAAAATCCCCCACCAAAAATAAAAAAATAAAATAAAATTTAAACCAGAACACACCCATTAATTCCCCCCCCCCACATACATAAATGTGTAATTATATATAACTCACTGAATATACAAAACAAGTATCAAGGTCAATAAAATGAATGATCTGAAGTGATGGGCTGAAACAAATAGTGATGTTTGCCAAAGACTAGTTTTTTTAAAGATTTATTTATTTATTTTAGAGAGAGAAAGAGCATGCTCGGGTGCACATGCAAGCAGAGGAAGGGGAGAGGAGAGGAGGAGAGGGAGAGAATCTCAAGCAGACTCAGGGCTTGATCCCACAACCCTGAGATCATGACCTCAGCCAAAATCAAGAGTCAGACGCTTAACCAACTGAGCCACCCAGGGGCCTCAAGACACTGTATTTTTGATGCAAATTATTCAAACTAGCAATGAATGTTGGAGCATTTACACCAAAACTCCCAACAGAAAAATAAATTCATGAGGTAAAAAAGCAATTCTTTTGTGAATATTCTCAAGTAAAATCACTAACATGTCGAGAACATTGCAAGTTGACTGATAACAAATTACATAAAACAAAAGCAAAAAAGCATATTCATAAAAAGCTGATTTCAAGAATCTTCTCCAACTTAAGCATCAGCGAATTAATTTTATTCCACTTTACAGAAATATACCTAAGTTTAGTTATTTGTGCAAACCTTACCTCAAATTGGTTAAGGCATTAATTAGTTAATTGGTAACACAGCTGTCCACAGTCCAATTTCCACAGCAAGCCAGTTATATTTAAAACATTTATTTTGACAAACCACTTGAATACAAATGGAAATTATTAAAGTTGACTTGATTTATTTAGTTATGCTAGATGCCAATATTACTGTAAATTCTGAAACCTATTGAAATGACATCATGTACATTATCTACCTGGAAAAACTAAAAATATATATAACATTTAAATCATGTTTATATGCTTCCCCTCTGTCTAAAAGTAAAATTTACTTACTACCATGAAAATAATTTTTAGGGGCACTTGGGTGGCTCAGTAGGTTAAGCGTCTCCCTTTGGCTCAGGTCACAATCCCAGGGTCCTGGGATCAAGCCCCAGGTTGGGCTCTCTGCTCAGCAGGGAGCCTGCTTCTCCCTCTCCTTTTGCCTGCCACTCCCCCTGCTTGTGTTCTCTCTCTGACAAATAAATAAATACAATCTTAAAAAAAAAAAAAAGAAAAGGAAAAGAATTTTTAAAACTGCTTTTCAGTACCTTTCGTATGGTCCAGGGTGTTGAATTTGAATTAACTGATCTTGTCCATCGGGAAAAGTTAACTTACACCAACCTAAATCGAGACCTTGATTTACCTTAAGCAGCAAAGAGGAAAGGTAAGTTTTATCATTCCAAAACTGAAACAAAAAACAAACATGAAATGCAACAAAAGCCTCTTTAAATTATCAATTTAAAAAATAAGTAGATGAATCATTAAAACTTTATTTTGATTAATTTAAAAGTTATCTTTTACATGGATTATGGGTATTATTTAACCACCCCTCTATACCAGTCCTTCTCTATATAATCAGTTACCTTTATAAAAATGATTCTTTGTCATCCTTTCTGATTTTTGCTAGGAAATCCAGTGAGATCACTAAAGCTTCTTAACAGATTTTATAGTTCAAAAAATAAATTGAAATAGTGTGCTACTTTATTTTCTTTGTTCTATTTCCACAGATAAAAAAACAATAAAAAATAGATTTCAGTCTGAAATATAATCACCTGTCTCTTTTCAATAAAAGAGCTGAAATTCCAATTTAGGGTTAGAGTAATGCCATCTAAAAAGACAGCATGTACTTTGTCATCAGAGTATGCAAGAAATCTTCCCACGCTGGGTATGACTGATTCTCTCAAAAGCAAAGGCAGTATACTGCTATCATTTATCCCAGGTACCTAAAATCAAGTTAATAAAAATAGCAGGAAAGAGAGTTATCCATTATTACTTAAATGATTAATAAACTAAGAGGCAACTTTATTTAGAAGTTGAATATTGTAGAATCCTTACATATATTTTGACTTTTCCAGAAGTGGATACCCAAATTAGTCTATTACAAGCAGATTAAGTTCTAATATCTTTGTAAAGTCACTGTTCTGCTGAATTTTACATAGAACATAGAAAAACATTAGGAACTACAGCAACGTATAGGTTTATAACTAAATTAGTACAGATAATAGAAATCAAAGTCTGAGAATCACTTCCTTTAAAGTCAACGTTAAAGAATTTACTTGTACAGTTATGGAAATACAGTAGAATACTGTAATATCATAGTTTAAAAGAACTATGTTTCCACAAACTTCAAATCCAATCAATTCCCTGCTCTTCCCCCTCCACTAAGAAAAAAGAAACAAAAACAAATTATAGACAAAGTATAACATAAAAGCTGGATCTTGCAGTGTTTTTCTAGTAAGTGGATATTTTTCTGAATAAACCAATATTAATGTTACAAAGAATTTCTCACATGACTTAGATGAAAGTAAATTGAACTTAGAGGTATGTATGCAAACAATAAAATAATTTTAAAAATCTTCTTTCTAAAATAATTTTAAGGGGCCCCTGGCTGACTCAGTCAGTGGAGCATGTGACTCTTGATCTCAGGATTGTGAGTCGGGCCCTAAATTGGGTATAGAGATTACTTAAAAATAAAAATCTTTAAAATAATAATAATTTTAAGATACCATTTTCCAGCAGCATATACGATAATTATGGCTTAAAGAAAGCCTTGTCTTGGCGCAGTGTTGAAGAATTCTGTGAACATGAAAAACAGTACTTAAACATTTGCAAATAATGGCATTTTCCAATTCTAGCATCGCATTCTTACTGCTATACAACATGTTAGGCAAGTAACTCATTTCCACTAAAATAGGTTCAGAACACTTTTCTTCCAGAAATCCTTTATGCCCTGGAAGGGGGGTTGCTTTCCTTTGTGTTAATCTTACATAGTGAAGGCTACTCCTCTAATTTTTTAGCAATGAAATGACTCCAAATGGAGACTTTTGAGGTGCTCCTTTCTAAGAGGTGATGGATTCACAGCACCTGCAAGGTTTGTCAAAGCCAGAAGTACTCTTATAATGATGTGATTACCTTATTTTATAAATGAAGAGACCAGAAAACTTGACAGATTCTACCAAAGACACATATTTCCACTGTACCAACAAATTTTTAGTCTTCCCCTAACCACCAGAAAATGTATCAGGGTTCTCAGACACATAACACTTGAGTCAGATGAATGTGAAGAACTTACCTGGTTGCCTGTTTAAGTAGAGAACACACAGAGAACAGACTTCCTGGTCTGTCCGGAGGAAGGTTATTTACTGAGTAAGTTTTCTCTTCTCTCTGAAAATTAATTTAAAATGAAATAGCTCAATAATAAATCCTGGCCATTATTAGTTAACTCTTCTTTTTAAATTTTGTATTTATACTGTGACGATGCAAGCAGTTATTTTAACTTAAAAGCCCATAAAAGGTATATTTTTAAAGTTATTTTATGCTTTTCCTTTTTTCCCATTTTTTTTTAAGTCTAGCTTTCATCCTGGATAGTTATAAAAGTTGCATTCTAATACCCTATAACTTACTGCCCACTTTAAATTTTGGCTATACTTAATATGGCAACCAAATTAATTTTCCTACACCTTAGCAGAAAACTTATCATATAAGCCTCACTTTACCTTTAGACCAAAAAAAAAAAAAAAGCCTATATAGGTTTAAAAAACTATTTTAATTGAACAAATTATATAATTTTATTATGTTTTCTTAATGGAAGAACTACTGCTACAGTTTGTGGAAGACATATTATGTATAATATAAGCTCAGCTTCTTGAATTAAAAAAAAAAATTTGTTATTCCCTTTGAATTCCCTCTTTCTCAGGCTCTTTAACACTTGTGTTTCCCTGGGTTCTGTCTCCAGCCTTGTTTTCTGATTTCCTGACTTCTTCCTGGGTAATACCAGCAGAGTCCAAAGTTGTGTTCATAATAAATATAATATCAACAGCTAACATTTATTGAACAGATACTATATGCTAGGTGCTATGCTATGTAATTTACATGGTTATTTCATTTACTCCTCAAAACAATTCTGAGATAAGAACTATTAATGCCTATTTCTTTTAGATGAGGAAACCGAAATTTGAGGGCTAAGAAGTAGCACAGATCTAATTTGAACCACAAGAGAATATAGCTCATACATGCTTTACCATCAGTGAGAGAAGGTGGGCTTTGAAGTTAAGACAAAGCTGGATTCAAATCACAAGTATGCCTCTTACTAATTATAATGACAGGCAGGTTTATGTAACCTTTTGGGTTTTTTTTAAGATTTTATTCATCCATTCATTCATTCATGAGAGAGAGAGAGAAAGTGCATGCAGCAGAGTGGCGGGGGGAGGGGGGGAGCGGGCAGAGCGGGGGAGGAGAGGGAGGAAGAATCTGAAGCAGACTCCACAGTAAGCAGGTGCCCGACCCAGGCAGGCTCAATCTCACAACCAGGAGAGAAGACCATGACCCCAGCTGAAACCAAGAGTCATTGGTCCAACCGACAGAGCCACCCAAGGCGCACCTTATGCAGACTTTTTTAAACCTTGGTGCCTACTACCTGTGAAATGGTGATACTACCTACCACCTAGACTGAGGATTAATGATATAATACATATATAAAGTACCCAGGACAGAAGTTAGTATATAGTAGGTACTCAAAAAATAGTCCCTCCTCTTCTCTACTAGGCTTCTCCGCTGGATATCTCACTTCAACATGTAGAAAATGGAATTACCTTCATTTCAAAATTCACATTTTCTCCTTCTCTACTTCGTATATACCTGTGGTGTGTTCCCTCTCCCTGGAATTCAGTTCCCTCCTCCATCATCTCCCTTTGTCTAACACCTACTTTCCCTTCTTCTCAGGGAAGCCATTACTGAGGTCCCACAGACTAGGTGAAATCCCTAGTTATGTCCACAAGCACAGTACCCTCCACTCCAGCTTCTTGGTTTTCATTATGATTTCAATTTAATACTTTTTTACTTAATGTCTGTCTTCCCTGCTAGAATAGAGCTTCGTGAAGGTAGGGGATGTGTCTGTTTTACTGACCTCTGTATCCCCAGCATTTATTAGCAATGTGCTAAGGCACATGATAGGCACTCAAACTATTGCATTTTAACTATTTACATCTTTTTCTTTTGGATACTGAGTTCCTTGAGAGTTCTTGTCTTTTCCACTGCCCTATTTCATCAATTCTAAGGTGCTCACTTTTCACAATTTAACCTCTATGACATCTGGATACATCTTATAATTAAGAGTATCTCACTTTTAGGCAGATGTTGAGATCTAACAGAATTTAAATGTTTTATTGACACCTCCCAGTAAGATAAAAAAGCAGTCATCATCAAAACAGTTTAGATTTGATAAAATTTTGGTTTAATACTGTGCCTGCCACCATCACTCATTTATTTATTTAATAATCTGCCATCATTTTCAACTCCTTCCTCATCCCCAATCTCCAGTCAGCCATCAGTTCTGTTTCCTTAATATTTCTTGTGTCCATTCCTATGTTTCCATTCTCATTACCACTGCCTAGTCCTCATACTTTCTTCCCTGAACTGCTATAAATGTCTTCTAACTGGTCTACCTCTTCCCCACTCCAGTTTATCTTCCTCTGAAATGACCTAACAAAAATAGGATGTCACTTCCCTACTTAAATCCTTCAGTGGCTCTGCAAAAGCAGTATGGTTTCTCATGCCCCCTTTAGGAGCTGGCCAAACTTAGTGGTTTAGTCTCTTCCCCAGACATTACCCCAACACTCGATCTCTACAGCATTCTGTCTATCTATAGCATTTTCATTTCCTTCAACACCCCACACTCGTCCCAGCCTCTAGTTAGGTGACATTCATCTACCTCTTTGATGCTCTAGCAATAATAGTGTGTTGAACAAGACAGGGCTGACTTCTAGTGTGGGCTAAGTTAGCAAACAAACATTAATCAGTAAGAAAATGTCACACAGTATTAACTGCTGGGAAGAAAAAAAGAGGAGGGTACCATGACAGACCGTGTCATAGGTAGCTTCTTGAATTTGGATAGTCAGGAAAAGCCTCCTTGAGGAGATGACATTTAAATAGAAATTTTACCAACAAGAAGCCAGCCATGCAAGGAGTGGAGCAAGTAGTGTTCCCTCAGCTATATACTCCTCCAACCTCTACCCTTCTTCTGTATAACTCCTTCTTTAAAATCATAGGTCTAGGGACACTTGCCTGGTTCAGAATAGAGCATCTGACTCTTGATCCAACTCTTGATCTTGGGGTTGTGAGTTTGAGCCCTATGTTGGGTGTAGAGATTACTTAAAAAATAAAATATAATGTAATTATAGATCCTAGCTCAGCCATGTCATCCTCCAGAAGACTTTTCCCCCCAAAACTAGGTCAGGTGCCCCTCCTTATGTGGTTCCAGAGCACCAAGTTCTTATCTCTACAGAAGCAATTACATCTTTCCTATTTAAAAATTTAATTGTACAAGTAGCAATACATCACTATTTTTTTTTTTTTGGAAGAAAACAAAGCTAAAAAAATATAAGATTTAAGTCCCTCCCTACTTTTCCTCCCTCACAAAATCCCACACTCCTCCCCAAAAGTAACCACTTCAGTTTTAAGGTTTAAGAGATTTATCTATTTACTTGAGAGAGAGAGATAGAGAGAGCACGAGTGTGAGAGGCAGAGGGAGAGAGAGAATCTCAAGCAGACTCCTTGCTGAGCATGGGGCCTGATGCCGGGCTCAGTCTCACAACCCCGAGATCATGACCTGAGCCAAAAATCAAGAGTCAGATGCTTAACCAACTGAGCCACCCAGGTGTCCCTTCAGTTTGGTTTTTATCTGCCCAGATCTTCCCCTGTGCATTTACATGTGTATTATATACAGTAATATATTTGGGTTTGGGGTTTTTGTTCTTTACAGAAGATACCACTGTACATGTTCTTCTGCAACTTTCCTTTTTCAGTGTCTTGGAGATCTTTCAATCTCTCTCTCTCTGTATGCATCTACATCTTCCTCATTCCTTTAAACTGCTGCACAGCATCCCCATAATCTGGCCACAAAGCTCATTTCACCATTTTTCTACTGATAAGCATTTAGACTGCATCCAGTTTTTTGCTACTACAAACAATGCTACAATCCACAACCTTCGCCGTATTTCTTTGTATATATGTGCTAATATTCTGCTAGAATAGATACCTAGAGGCAGAATTTCTAGCCAATTTAACTTGATATTTCAAATTGTCTTTCATGAAGGGTGAATCAATTTACATTCCAACCAGCACTGTGAAACACCCTTTACACTACACCCTTGCCCATTGTAGACACTATCAAACTTTAGATAATTTCATGAGTAAAAACATATGTTAATTTGCATTTCTTTGATGCAAGCAGTAAAGCCTAATATGCTTCCACATATTAGGAGTTATTTATATTGCCTTTTCTATGGCTTAACCATTCTTATTGTTTACTCATTTTTCTACAAGAGTTTGTGGGGGTTTTTTGGTCTTTTTATTCTGATTTATAGTGTAGAATATTTTCTTCTAGGCCTTTGCTTATCTTTTTGGCTTTATCTAATTTAACAGAAGTTAAATATTTAAAATTTAACATAAGTATGAAAATTTCAAGGTTGCCAAACTTTTATTTTGTGCCTTCTGGTGTTTTGTACTGTACTTAAGAAGACCTCCCTCCCCCAAGATTATAAATATTGTTCTTCCATATTTTCTAACATGAGAAAGTTTGGTTTCTTACATTTAGCCCTTTAATGCATCTGGAATTTATTTTTGAGTATGGGTTAAAGTAAGGAGCAAACAATTTTATCCTGAAAAGATAGCCAATTGTTCCTAAATCTCTTCACTCCAGTGGACAGAGCTGAAGTGTTGCTCACAGAGGTGGTCTGAGAGTGAAGCCTGAAGCAGGCCACCACAAAGGCACAACTCATCTGGACGTTCTGTTTTCTCCCAAAAGCTCATGTTCCTCCTCCCTGATATGTTTGCTTCAGTATAAAAATTATCATCACTGGGGCACCTGGGTGGCTCAGTCGGTTAAGCATCTACCTTCAGCTCAGGTCATGATCTCAGAGTCCTGGGCAAGAGCTCTGTGTCGAGCTCCTTGCTCAGCAGGGAGTCTGCTTCTCCCTCTCCCTTTACCCCTCCCCCCACTCGTGCTTTCTCTCTCTCTCAAATAAATAAATAAAAATCTTTTAAAAAAAATTATCATCCCTCCCCTTTACACCTTGAGTAAAACTGAAGCTCCAGGAAGATGTAGCGTATTTATCTTGTACATTTTCAAATTCCCAATACGTAGCAGTCAGAAGTATAGGTATGCACACCCACTCTATTTGCCTGTTTAATTGACTGTCTCATGCACTAGACACACACACACACACACAGAATACTGGTCACACTTTTATTTCATTTGCTCATTTGCCTATCTGAATGACTACTAGGCTGTGAACGCTTGAGGGCAGGAGTTCTTCATCCTTACCCAGTGCCTGACAGAGTGTCTGCTTAGGAGTATTCAATTAATACGTATAGAATAAATGAATACTTTCCTACAAATAGACCCAGTGGGAAATCTGTTCCTATATATATGTTATATATATATAAATATTAATGAACGGAAAGATATTTGGGATTTACTTAAAATATAAATAGGGAGTGGAAGGGGCAGTGGGAAGTATAGATGGAACAAGTGGATAAACAAATGATCACTCAAAATTCCACTCTGTAATATGGAAAGAAAACATATTCATTATGTTCCATCCTGCAAAGCAAAGCCAGGTGATACTACGGTGATCCTTACATAATGGTGGATGTCAAATGTCAGACTGGGAACAAGCAAATGTAGACTATTAATAATATAGCCATATGACTACATTTTGGTCTGATAGATTAAATATATCATGTTATGTTTTACTACTTTCAAAAACAGAGAACAATCTTGTTCAACTTTCTTTCTTTTTTTTTTTAAAAGAGGGTGGGGAGGGGCCGAGGGAGAGGGAATCCCAAGCAGACTCCATGCTCAGCATGGAGCCCACCACGGGGCTCGGTCACACATCCCTGAAATCACAACCTGAGCCAAAACCAAGAGTTGGATGCCGAACTGACTGTGCCACCCAGGTGTCCCTTGTTCAACTTTATAGTTGTATATAAAGATTTAGGAGTTAAGAGGTATTTTAAATATGCAAACAGTTACATGATGGGGAAAAAAAGAATGTGCATATATTAATTCAAAGAGGAATACTGATTCAAAGTAATGCTGCTGGTTTTAGTGTTTCCTTATTGATAAATTCTATGACATGAGAAGTTTAAATTTGGGGCGCCTGGGTGGCTCAGTCGTTAAGCATCTGCCTTCGGCTCAGGTCATGATCCCGGGGTCCTGGGATTGAGCCCCGCATCAGGCTCCCTGCTCCGCAGGAAGCCTGCTTCTCCCTCTCCCACTCCCCCTGCTTGTGTTCCCTCTCTTGCTGTGTCTCTCTCTGTCAAATAAATAAAAAATCTTTAAAAAAAAAAAAAAAGAAGTTTAAATTTAACTTCCGATTTAAACATAAATTGGGGCACCTGGCTGGCTCGGTCGGTAGAGTGTGTGACTCTTGATCTCAAGGTTGTTAAGTTCGAGTCCTACCTTGGGTGTGAAGCTTATTACTTAAGAAGAAAATCTTAAAAAACAAACAAACAAACACAAATTTCTTAGGCAAATGACTGGCAGAATACAGGATAAAAATGCAATAAAAATAAGGTGGCTAGTAATCACTGTGACAATGTTGGCAAAAGGTTATATGAATTCTCCAGACTGTGTAGTAGTAGGCAAGCAATGTTATGTAAAGATCAAATTTCCTATATATATTCAGAATTATTTAGAAACAGCTATATACAAATTCTTGAGCTGAGACCTAATTGTCAGCTTACCTCTTCTGATCCTTCTTGAATGGAATAATATGTAAAATACCTCCCAAAATAAGCTCCCTCTGATTTGAAAACAGATCCATCTCCAGGATAAATCTCTATTGAGTTCACATTTTTATGGTTTAGTCTAAGGAAGAAAAATAATCATTAAATTTCTTTTTCTAGTTGAGAGTAAAACATAAATGAGAGCAATCAAACAAACAAACAAATTAGTAGGGGATTTTGCCTACCCAGCAAAATGGATAATTGCAAACTCTGCACCCAACCAGCTATACTAAATTTTTTGCAAAAAAATAAATAAAACACATAGAATTGGTTAACATACCTATTTCAAGAACTAAGCCTACGTTTTGGAAGTCAGGCATCTTATCATCCTGGTAGCTTCACTGCCAATCATGGTAGCTGGCATACACTAATCACCAAAGAAATGCCCACTGCAAAGAAGTTAAATATGACAACTCCAGAACCCGAAAATAGGATTATTCTTCAATAATGAAACTAGTAGAATCAATATCTGATGAATGAGATTAGCCATGTGTAAAAGGAACCATCTCTAAGAGAAGGTGATTGATCATATCTGAAGCAGCCAAGTACAATCAAGGTATTGGGTATATAACGTACAAAAACTTCAGCCAAGTCTACTTTTTAAAAAGAAATATATGAAGAATATATTGTCAGGAGGGAGTGGGCTTTCATGCACAAAAGGAGAGCCCAAAGAACAAAATTTTGCAGTGCTCTTCCAGCATTATTTATAGTAGTGAAACCATGAATCTAGCCAATATTAGTATTCTAGTCACCGGAGAGGTATACTTTGTGGTGGGGTAGGAATAATTCAATGGGATAGTGCAGACACAGAGGAGCCTCTAATCTTCTCTAATGCCATGCTCAACAGGCAACATTTTGATGTGACTAATTCAGACAGCTAGATCCCCTGATGCTTGGAAGAGGAATCCTAAATAACTGACATGAGTATTTCATTCACCAGGAAAACTAATCCTCACTGGCTCTGGAGTTGTCACAAAAATCCTGTGAATATGGTTAATGTGAATTAGTCACAAGACCCCTATGTACACTCATAAAACTAAGTTTTGGGACCTATAAAATTTAGGACCAAACAGAAGAATGATGGCCCTGGCCAAACTGTTGTTTGTGGGAGTCTGTCTGCAGGGCTAGTCCCCTCCCCTCTGACATCGCTGAAGAGCTCCCACTCCAACACAGGTGCCTTACCGGTAAGTTACACCTTTGTACCAAACCACTTTCACTAGCTCAGCATAGGAATATTCTTCATCAAACTGTCTTTGTGAAAGTGAATCACAAAAATTCCACCTGTGAAGGACAAAGTACAAGCTTGTAATTCTGGTCACTTAACATAATTACCTTTAGAAGTCAACAAAATAGTGCTACTGTAACAAGATGTATTTCTTACTTAACTTGCTAGAGCAAAGAAAAGCAAAAATTAACATAAAGGTATATGAAGGAAATTGAAAACTTATTTTTCCATGTATTTTTTTCAGTATTTTTAACAATCTCACTATTCAATCTCAGCACAATTACATAAATGAACAGTTTTACTAACATTTAAAATTTAGGATTCAAACAACAAATATTTTCTACACTATCTATGCCACACCCACTGGGGATATAACACCCAAAAAAGCAGACACAGTCACTGCCCTCAGTGAAGATTCTTATCAAGCAGGGATGTTAAACAGCAGACACAGAACACAAAGAAAGGAGAATTGCTGGATGCTGTGGGATTGGAGAAGAATCTAATCCTGTCTGGGAACTTTAGGACAACCACCCGAAGGAAGAAAACTTCCGCTGAGACCTGGAAATGCGCACAAGTTAGCGAGCTGAGAAAGATAAAGCAGTGCTCCTGGCCAAGGACAGAGCAGGTGAGGTGGGAAACAAAGCTTGGACAGGCATTCTAGAGATTGTAAAAAGGCCAAGAGTAGAAAAAGCAAGGGAAGCGTGGTGAGGATTACAGATGTTGAAGGGATCAGAAAATGGAAGGCCTAGTAGGCCATGTTTAAAGATAATGGACTTTAAGGTTAACAGCAAGTTATTGAAAACTATTCATCTGGAAGCCTAAATCTCTTTCAATGTGTATTTATAATACTGGAACTTCCAATTTTAACTAGATAATCATGACAAGCCTGAAAAATCACTCCCCTGTTTTGCTTTAAATAACAAATATATATTCAGAGACAACCTGGGATCAAAGCCCAATTCTACACGTGCTAGCTATGTGACTCTGCTCAGGTTATTTAACCTTCCTATTTCTCCAGGCTATCAGATGGGATAAAAAAAACAAGACCCATCGATATGCTGTCTACAAGAGACTCATTTTAGACCCAAAGACACCCCCAGATTGAAAGTGAAGGGGTGGAAAACCATTTACCATGCTAATGGACACCAAAAGAAAGCTGGGGTGGCAATCCTTATATCAGACAAATTAGATTTTAAACCGAAGACTGTAATAAGAGATGAGGAAGGACACTATAATCTACTTAAAGGGTCTATCCAACAAGAAGATCTAACAATTGTAAATCTATGCCCCTAACATGCGAGCAGCAAATTATATAAGGCAGTTAATAACAAAAGCAAAGAAACACATCGACAACAATACAATAATAGTGGGGGACTTTAATACCCCCCTCACTGAAATGGACAGATCATCTAAGCAAAAGATCAACAAGGAAATAAAGACTTTAAATGACACACTGGACCAAATGGACTTCACAGATATATTCAGAACATTCCATCCCAAAGCAACAGAATACACATTCTTCTCTAGTGCCCATGGAACATTCTCCAGAATAGATCACATCCTAGGTCACAAATCAGGTCTCAACCGGTACCAAAAGATTGGGATCATTCCCTGAATATTTTCAGACCACAATGCTTTGAAACTAGAACTCAATCACAAGAGGAAAGTCGGAAAGAACTCAAATACATGGAGGCTAAAGAGCATCCTACTAAAGAATGAATGGGTCAACCAGGAAATTAAAGAATTAAAAAAATTCATGGAAACCAATGAAAATGAAAACACAACTGTTCAAAATCTTCGGGATACAGCAAAGGCAGTCCTAAGAGGAAAGTATATAGCAATACAAGCCTTTCTCAAGAAACAAGAAAGGTCTCAAATACACAACCTAACCCTACACCTAAAGGAGCTGGAAAAAGAACAGCAAATAAAGCCTAAACCCAACAAGAGAAGAGAAATAATAAAGATCAGAGCAGAAATCAATGAAATAGAAACCAAAAGAACAGTAGAACAGATCAACGAAACTAGGAGCTGGTTCTTTGAAAGAATTAACAAGATTGATAAACCCCTGGCCAGACTTATCAAAAAGAAAAGAGAAATGACCCAAATAAACAAAATCACGAATGAAAGAGGAGAGATCACAACCAACACCAAAGAAATACAAATAATTACAAGAACATATTATGAGCAACTAGATGCCAGCAAATTAGATAATCTGGAAGAAATGGATGCATTCCTAGAGATGTATCAACTACCAAAACTGAACCAGGAAGAAATAGAAAACCTGAACAGACCAGGTGCCTGGGTGGCTCAGTTGGTTAAGCGACTGCCTTCGGCTCAGGTCATGATCCTGGAGTCCCTGGATCGAGTCCCGCATCGGGCTCCCTGCTCGGCAGGGAGCCTGCTTCTCCCTCTGACCCTCCCCCCTCTCATGTGCTCGCTCTCTCTCATTCTCTCTCTCTCAAATAAATAAAATCTTTAAAAAAAAAGAAAGAAAGAAAGAAAGAAAACCTGAACAGACCTATAACCACTACGGAAATTGAAGCAGTAATCAAAAATCTCCCAACAAACAAAAGCCCAGGGCCAGATGGCTTCCCAGGGGAATTCTACCAAACATTTAAAGAAGAATTAATACCTATCCTTCTGAAACTGTTCCAAAAAATAGAAATGGAAGGAAAACTTCCAAACTCGTTTTATGAGGCCACCATTACCTTGATCCCCAAACCAGACAAAGACTCCATCAGAAAGGAGAATTACAGGGGCACCTGGGTGGCTCAGTCGTTAAGCGTCTGCCTTCGGCTCAGGTCATGATCCCAGGGTCCTGGGAACGAGCCCCGCATTGGGCTCCCTGCTTGGTGGGAAGCCTGCTTCTCCCTCTCCCACTGCCCCTGCTTGCGTTCCTGCTTTCCCCATCTCTCTCTCTCTGTCAAATAAATAAATAAACTCTTTAAAAACAGAAAAAAAGGAGAATTACAGACCAATATCCTTGATGAACATGGATGCAAAAATTCTCACCAAAATACTAGCCAGTAGGATCCAACAGAACATTAAAAGGATTATTCACCACGACCAAGTGGGATTTATCCCTGGGCTGCAAGGTTGTTTCAAAATCCGCAAATCAATCAACGTGATACAATACATTAACAAAAGAAAGAACAAGAACCATATGATCCTCTCAATAGAGGCAGAAAAAGCATTTGACAAAGTACAGCATTCTTTCTTGATCAAAACTCTTCAGAGTATAGGGATAAAGAGTACATACCTCAATATCATAAAAGCCATCTATGAAAAACCCAAGCGAATATCATTCTCAATGGGGAAAAACTGAGAGCTTTCCCCCTAAGGTCAGGAACACGGCAGGGATATCCACTTTCACCACTGCTATTCAACATAGTATTAGAAGTCCTACCCACAGCAATCAGACAACAAAAAGAAATAAAAGGCATCCGAATTGGCAAAGAAGAAGTCAAACTCTCACTCTTTGCAGATGATATGATACTTTATGTGGAAAACCCAAAAGACTCCACCCCAAAACTGCTAGAACTCATACAGGAATTCAGTAAAGTGGCAGGATATAAAATCAATGCACAGAAATGAGTGGCATTCCTATACACCAACAACAAGACAGAAGAAAGAGAAATTAAGGAGTCGATCCCATTTACAATTGCACCCAAAACCATAAGATACCTAGGAATAAATCTAACCAAAGAGGCAAAGAATCTGTACTCAGAAAACTATAAAATATTCATGAAAGAAATTGAGGAAGACACAAAGAAATGGAAAAACATTCCATGCTAATGGATTGGAAGAACAAATATTGTGAAGATGTCAATGCTACCTAGAGCAATCTACACTTTCAATGCAATCCCCATCAAAATACCATCCACTTTTTTCAAAGAAATGGAACAAATAATCCTAAAATTTGTATGGTACCAGCAAAGACCCTGAATAGCCAGAGGAATGTTGAAAAAGAAAAGCAAAGCTGGCAGCATCACAATTCCGGACTTCAAGCTCTATTACAAAGCTGCCATCATCAAGAGAGTATGGTACTGGATGGGTTAGCCTGGTGATGGGTATTAAAGAGGGCACATTCTGCATGGAGCACTGGGTGTTATATGCAAATAATGCATCATGGAACACTACATCAAAACTACACTACATCAAAAACTAATGATGTAATGTATGGTGATTAACATAACATAATAAAAAAAAATTCATAACCTTCCTGTGTCTCAAGTTCCTCTGTAAAATGGGTTGATAACCATACTTACCTCATACAATTTCTATGATAATCCAATAGATGAAGTACCGAGGTGCCTGGCACGTAAGCACTTTGTGTCAGCTATTACCATCACTACTGTACTACTTACAGAGGTTATTCACCTCTTTGTCGAGGGAAAAGGTTTATATCTGGCCTCCAGAAACCTCTCCACGTTTACCACTTGTTTCAAAAATGTTCAATGTGTATACACATGGGTGTATACAGCTAACCAAAGATAGGTGTGGCCTCTGAGACTAGGTATGAAAGAACCCAGGATCATAAATCAGTCAGATCCATGCTCCAGCAACCAATGGGAGGACTCCACACAGATGCAGTTGATGTTTCTCTGTGCTCCCCACCACAGCCCTGTGCCAACACTTACCACACTTTAATCATCTTTTCAGTGACAGTGACCTTCACAGAGTCCAAGCTCCTAGAAAGCAAGGACTGTGTCTTGGTCATCTCTATAGTCTCTGTGCTTTAGAAAGTATGTAGTGTACAGTCAGCCTTCCATAAACACTCAATGCATGAGTACAGAGTAAGGAACATAAGCAACACATGGGCTAGGGGAATGATTTACTATTGGTTATTAGCAAAATTTTGGATCACTGAACTTTCCTTAAGAATGGTAGCAGATGACTGAGAAAGAAAAATTATCTTTAGTTAAGGACTGGCTCTGACAAGAGCTTGATGACAAAGAAGCCATTCTTCCATTACCTGTGCAGGTGGGGGACAGGACAGCTGAGTAACAGGGCCCTGGGAAGAGCAGAAACCTCTTTTCCTCTTTCCTCTGAAATCTCAGAAGTTAACGTTCTACTCCGGGTGATGTCTGCATCACTTCTTGACATACTGCTGATTTTATTATGAAAATGAAGTGCTAAAGACAAAGGATATTTCCATTCCTCTGGACAGGAGGCCACAGGCCAGCGCTGCTTCACCCATGTGTATACACACGTGTGTCGTGTACCAGGCGGGGGTGGCTCCTCCCTCCCTTCAGCTCCATCTACACAGCTCTTCTTCTCTAAAGGTTCCTTGGATTTCGTGAGCTGACAATAAAGGTCATTTTCTTTATTCTTCAGTCTCTGTCTTGATAAACTTCCATATGTACAGATTTTGCCTGCTTTCTCAACTAGTTTGTCCTTTCTGGCTTGATTCTTCTTTTCTGACAATACTAAAGACGAGTCTGGCTTCTGGCTTACTTTACACAAAAAATGTACTATAAATTCATGCTGCGATCTGGGAAGGCAAAGGTATGCGTGCCCATCCAACGATGCTATCTTCACGCTGCCCCTCTGCGTACATACCACACCATCAGCAGTGTCAGGACTGGGCCATCTCACTTCTGAGAAGTCAATGAAGATACGCTGAGTGGAGGGGAGAAAGAGAGATGGGGAGCATTTTGTCAGCAGTCCAATGTTTCCATACATTTGATGCTTATATATTGTGTAAGAAAGCTCTTGAAGTTGGGTTTGTGTTTTACTACCTAGAAAGAATGAAAAATGGCGAGCCAGGTGTTGGCCTATATGTATTTTTCCACAGAATATTTGATATTGTTAAGATTATTCCTCTTAGAGAGATGTAAAACACACACACACACACACAGAGATAAAAAATGAAAGAGAAGAAAAAGAGATAGATTTTCAGCCCTTCCCAAAAGTCTACCCTGAAAAAGAATATTAATGAGGGAAGATCAGCACTACAATGTACAAACACCACCACAATGTACTATATTAAAAGCAATCACAACTTAAATGGTATGGAACTAGTATAAAAATCATTGCCAGAGCAACTCAGATAACAAGGAAACAGAATCAACCATATCTTAAGATGTTACATGTGATTACATAAACTTTTCAAAACAAGGAGGGAAGGGGAGAATGACTTAATAAATGGTACTGGAATTACTGAATAGCATGTGGGAAACGCTATCTCAAAGGGTTATCCAATAGACTAAATAACATGTATAAAGTACTTATCCTAGGTAGCACCTGGCACACCATACCCTAAAATAAATTCCAGGTAGCTTAAAGGGCAACATTTTTTAAAAACTGAATTACTAGGGGCGCCTGGGTGGCTCAGTCAGTTGAGCGTCAGGCTCTTGGTTTCAGCTCAGGTCATCATCTCACTTGTCGTGAGATCGAGCCCTGTGTCATCGAACTGTGTCGGGCTCTGCGTTCAGCGGGGAGTCACCTTGGGGGTTCTTGCCCTCTGACCCTCCCCCACTTGCACGCACCCTCTCTCCCTCTCTCTCTCAAATAAATAAATAAATAAATCTAAAAAAAAAAATTACTCAAAGGTAAACTGATCCTGACCAATAGCAAACAGACTCGTAACAGGTGCCAGTGCCTACTACATCTCCTCATATAAGATAAAAACAGTAGGTGTCACCTAACAGTCTTTTTTTTTTTTAACCCATAATTTTTTTTTATTATTATGTTATGTTAATCACCATACATGACATCATTAGTTTCTTTTTTTTTTTTTTTTTTTTAAATATTTTATTTATTTATTTGAGAGAGCGAGAATGAGAGAGAGTACATGAGATGGGGAAGGGTCAGAGGGAGAAGCAGGCTCCTCGCTGAGCAGGGAGCCCGATGCGGGACTCGATCCCGGGACTCCAGGATCATGACCTGAGCCGAAGGCAGTTGCTTAACCAACTGAGCCACCCAGGCGCCCGACATCATTAGTTTCTGATGTAGGGTTCCATGATTCATTGTTTGCGTATAACACCCAGTGCTCCATTCAACACATGTCCTCCTTAATACCCATCACCGGGCTGACCCATCCCCCCACACCCCTCCCCTCTAGAACCCTGTTTGTTTTTCACGTAAGAGTCTTTTAATCAATTAATCTTGGCAACAGTTAAACACTTCAGCTTCCATTTATATAAAACCTTAAATTTACAAAAGCTAGTGTCAAGAAAGCCTCTTAAACTTATAGTGCTATTTATGTGTACAGATGTTAGTACAGTATTCACTGATGGCAAAGCTGGCTTGTAAGGATGGTCAGTTAAGATGGTTCTCTCTTCGGGGCACCTGGGTGGCTCAGTCGGTTAAGTGTCTGCCTTCAGCTCAGGTCACGGTCCCAGGGTCCTGGGATGGAGCCCTGCACTGAGCCCCTGCACTGAGAAGTCTGCTTCTCCCTCTTCCTCTGCCTCTCCCCTCACTCAGGCTCTCTCTCTCTCAAATAAATGAATGAATCTTAAAAAAAAAAAAAGTTCTCTCTTCCAGAGTTAGATTATCTAATAATCCTACTACAGCATCAGCAGCAAATACTCTTATAGACTAAGTTACAGCTTACAATTTTTCTTGGCTCCTTTGCCATCATGACAGTAGTGGAAAATGATTAAAAGACATGGCCTTCAGAGTCAGATAAACTTGGTTCAAATCCTGACTGCCTTTTAGAAAATGTCCACGAACAGATTAGGTAAACCCTCTGAGATTTAGTGCCCTCACCTGTAAAAATATACCTGAATATACCTGTTTTGACTGGCTGGACATCCACTTTGATTATCAGGAACCCATGCCATACTGACTGGTGTTATTAAATATTTTTAATATCATTCCTAATTCTTGGCACAAAGTAAATCCTAATAAATGATAGCTATATTATTATTCATAAAACTTCAAAATAGAATATAAGCAAAAAAATAAAATGTGCGTATCTATAAGTAATTAAACATCTCTATTGAACAGTAACTGCACATAAACTACTGAACTATGTACCTTCAGGGTCTCATCAATATTTAACATACCAGAACACCCTAGTCTGGTGAAAAATATAAGCCTATGCATTCTACAGCAACATGTGTATTCCCAAGTCTCATAAAGAAAAAGATTAAATATGAAACTACCTGTTTCTAATTACTTGCCCTCAAATATTACTTATAAAAAAATCTTTGAAAAATTACCTTTTTTCTTTCAGAAGGTATGATGGTTTCAGATAAAAAAGGGCAAACAGCAAAAGAATTTCGAAAATCTAGGGCTCGCTGTAGTTGCTCCTACAAAAAGAAATACATAATGTAACCTTAAAAAATGTAAAATACTTTGAAAATCAATTTAGAGTGACAGTAATCTGGAATACTGATTACTTTCCATATTCTGACTACCTCAACAATATTTTGGCATCAGAAAGAGTTGTTTCTGTGTCATCTTTACTTACTCGGTAAGTGCTAATAACGAAGTGTGTCCTTTGACGAATTCTTTCTGGTTGTTCTAAAGGATGTGCTGAAACAGGAGGTGCCTTTTCAAATAAAAATTCAGAGCCACATGGAGAAAGCTGCAGTCTGGAACCATCAACATATTGCACTTGCACTGAATCGTCTTCATAAAGTACCATTCGCACTTCCGCTGCCATTCCTAGGACTATGGATAAAATGTCCTTCCAGGGTGAAGACTGAAGGAAATAGGAAATAGGGTAGCACAAATAGTTCCTTTAATGTACAAAAGTTCTATAATAGAAAATGGATGCATTTTCTAAGAACATAAGCAAAATGTATTTCCCTTGTATTTTTGTTGGAGGAAAAGGGATTATTGGGGCACCTGGGTGGCTCAGTCGGTGAAGCGTCTGACTCTTGGTTTTGGCTCAGGTTGTTATCTCAGGGTTGTGAGATCGAGCCCCACATTGGGCTCCGCACTCAGCCCAGAGCCTGCTTGAGATTCTTCCCCCCTCTCTTTCCCTCCCCCTCTGCTCCTTTCCCCATGCTCTCTCTCTCTAAAATAAAAAAAAATTTCGGTTGCCTGGGTGGCTCAGTCGTTAAGCGTCTGCCTTCGGCTCAGGTCATGATCCCTGGGTCCTGGGATCGAGCCCCACATCGGGCTCCCTGCTCAGCAGGAAGCCTGCTTCTCCCTCTCCCACTCCCCCTGCTTGTGTTCCTGCTCCCGCTATCTCTCTCTCTGTCAAATAAATAAATAAAAAATCTTAAAAAAAAAGTTAATTAAAAAAAATTTTTAAGAAGCAAAATAAATAAATTTTAAGAAGTGATTATTTTACTACATACTTTTAAATTATCTGACATTAACAACCTGAACAGAATGCCTTGATTAACCCCGAGGGCTTTACTCCAATGTGGGAAGATAACCTAAAGGGATAAGAAAGCTCATCAAGTTATAACTGCCTTTATACTTTCAATAGCTTTAGTTCTCCTGAAGTTTAATTTCTGTAAATTATATGCTCAGCAAGTCAATTCATATAATAAGCAAATTCCATCTTTGTGATAAGAATACAGCAAATCATTTGTAATATATGCAAAAGGCAGGCCAAAAGTAACTAGTAGGCCTAAGAAAAAGAACACTGAAAAAGAAATCCCAATACCTGGATTTTTGTTCCTAGTCTGACATTAAGGAAGTAGTTCCATGTCACTCCTGAATAAGCTAAGTAATCTTCTAGTGTCTTAGACTCACTCTTATTTCACTGAATTCAATTTCCTCTTCCCTACCTCTAAAATGACTGTCATCGCCTACGCTTTCCATAAAGGGTTGACTGATGGGCAATTAGAGGGTTGGGTTCCATTCATACTCCACCATATACTAGCTAAATGCTTCAGGCTGTTTGTTTCCTTATTTGTAAAATGGGGCATAGTAACAAGACTGTTGCGAGGATTGAACCAGACAACACATATGCCAGTGCCAGAATTGCAATGTCGCTTTGTAGGCGCCCAATCTTTTTTTTTTAAGATTTTATTTATTTGTCAGAGAGAGAGAGAGCACAAGCAGGGGGAGCGGCAGGCAGAGGGAGAAGGAGGCGGGGGAGAAGCAGGCTCCCTGCCGAGCAAGGAGCCTGATGCAGGACTCGATCCCAGGACACTGGGATCATGAACTGAGCCGAAGGCAGACACTTTACTGACTGAGCCACCCAGGCGTCCCATGAACCACCCAGGCGTCCTGGAGCTCAGTAAATTTTATGATTCCTTTCTAACACCGTCGCCATCCTCTCTGACACTTAGAACATCTCCCTCTAGAACATCATCCTTTTTTGTTTTAATATTTATTCATTTAAGAGAGGGAGAGAGGGTGGGGGAGGGGCAGAGGGAGAGAATCTTCAAGAAGACTCCCCGCTGCGCGTGGAACCCAATGCAGGGCTCCATCTTACCACCCTAAGATCACGACCTGAGCTGAAACCAAGAGTTGGAAGCTTTACCAACTGAGCCATCCAGGTGCCCCAAGGACATCATCCTTTTTAAGACTTTCCTTTCTAAACACTAGCCCATCCTCTTCTAGGGCATTATCTCCTACTACTCAGGTGGTCAACTTTCACCTGACAGAAAAAAGTAACTTTCCTCAGTTTACTCTTTTTTTTTTTTAAAGATTTTATTTATTCATTTGAGACACAGAGATACAGAGAGAGAGAGAAAGCATGAGCAGGGAGAGAGGCAGAGGGAGAAGGAGAAGCAGGCTCCTCGCCGAGCCAGGAGCCCAATGCGGGGCTCGATCCCAGGACCCTGGGATCATGACCTGAGCTGAAGGCAGATGCTTAACCATCTGAGCCACCCAGGCGCCCCTCCTCAGTTTACTCTTTTTGCCTACCAAAAAACTTCTCCAGTATAATATCCACTCATTGGGGCGCCTGGGTGGCTCAGTTGGTTAAGCGACTGCCTTCAGCTCAGGTCATGATCCCAGGGTCCTGGGATCGAGTCCCGCATCGGGCTCCCTGCTCTGCAGGGAGCCTGCTTCTCCGTCTCCCATTCCCCCTGCTTGTGTTCCCTCTCTCGCTGTGTCTCTCTCTGTCAAATAAATAAATAAAATCTTTAAAAAAAAAAAAAAAAAAAAAAAAATATCCACTCATTGTCCACTTTCTCTCCCATCCGTCTTCAGTCCATTGCAATCCAGCCTTTCTCCACCTTTCTACTGAAATTGTTTCACAACGGTCACCAATGTCTTCCCACACACAGTAACTTCAGTCTTCATCCTACTAAACTGCTCACTCTGTGATTGTGCTGTCCACCTTCCCCTGCACCAAACTCTCTTTTCCTCTGCCTTTTATTTTTTTAAAAAAGGAGGGAGTGCCATGGTTTCTCCCACTACATCTACCTCTATTTTTATTTTAATTTTTTAAATTTTAAGTGGACTCCACACCCAACGTGGGGCTTGAACTCATGATCCTGAGATTAGGAGTCACATGCTCTACTGACTAAGCCAAACAGGGACCCCTACCTCTGTTTTTAGTTTAATCATTCCTTTCACCATTCTCTTAAATCAAGGATTTAAGACCTGACCTTAGTCCCATATCATCTCTTACTATAACCACTCATGTTGCTTTTATGCCCACCCTCTCTTTTTAAAAAAAATCTTACGCCCTTACAATGTATGTAATCAGCTACATATGACTGGCCTATAATCCTCTGTAAAATATGTCAGAATATAAGTACACGTTAAGCCATATGGTCTCTCCTGAGCAGATTCACACAATTTTATTAATTCCCCTCTCTAGAAAACTTCCAAATCCACCTGACCTCTCCCCAGAACTTTAAGCTGCCTGCTAGACCTCTCTTCATGTCCTTGTCCCACAGATAAATCAAACTCAATTAACATAACTAAAATGGAACATTGTCACTCCCACCAAAGCAGACTTCTGTAACATCTCCTCATTTCACTTTCACTCTTACCTCCCTCAAGTCCAGTCTACACACAGTAGCCAGAGGGATCTTTTAAAATAAAAATGAGATCTATCACATCCTGGCTCACAATCTACCATTTTGCACTTAAATAAAATTCCAAACCAAGACCTATAACAGCCACACAATCTGGCCTCATCTTCCCCTCCAAATGTCATCTTCTATCTCTCTTCTCTTGTTCAGGACACTTTAGCTACAGTGGCTTTTTTTTTTTTTTAAAGATTTTATTTATTTATTTGAGAGAGAGAGAATGAGAGACAGAGAGCATGAGAGGGAGGAGGGTCAGAGGGAGAAGCAGACTCCCTGCCGAGCAGGGAGCCCGATGCGGGACTCGATCCCGGGACTCCAGGATCATGATCTGAGCCGAAGGCAGTCGCTTAACCAACTGAGCCACCCAGGCGCCCCTACAGTGGCCTTTTTAATGTTTTTAAAACAAGCTGTTTCCTATCTCAGACCCTTTGCACTGTTCTTTCTGCCTAGCATGTCCTTTCCCTGGCTTATCACATGGCTGGCTCTTTGTCTTTTAAGCTTAAATATCACTTCCTCAAAGGCCTGACTTGTTCAACTCAATTAAAGTTGTTCCCAACCACCTCCCAATCACTTTTTTTTTTTTTTTGTCAGAGAGAGAGGGGTCGGGGGAGAGAGCGCACAAGCAGGAGGAGTGGGAGAGGGAGAAGCAGGTTTCCCATGGAGCAGGGAGCCGGATGCGGGACTTGATCCAAGGACCCTGGGATCATGACCTGAGCGGAAGGCAGACGTTTAACCGACTGAGCCACCCAGGCGTCCCTCCCAATCACTTTTTATCCATTTCATCTTTTTTACTCATAGGATCTATCACTATCAAAACTGATTCTATTCCTTTCCCTGCTTTTTATCTTTTTCCACTGGGATATAAACTCAATCAGACCAGAGACCTCATCTGTCTTATTCACAGTAGTATCCCTGGCATTTAAAACAATACTTAGCAAATAATAAGGGTGCAATAGATATTTAGTTAATGATGAAAGAATGAGTAAGTGAATTTCAAAATTCCTGCTCCTCCTGAATTTGCAATGTGAGTTAATGGCATCTCAATATTAGCAATATTTGACTTTTCACTTTGTTTCTCTCTACTCCCCTGTAACATGTCTTGTTGACTTGGTAGGTTTCTTTTATGAACCTGGCTCCTTTTCCATTTCAGTCCAGCAACTCACTCCTCCATTTCTGCCACTATCTAGGACCTTCTTCAGTTTCTTCCCTCTCCATTTCCAGTATTGCTGTTATAGGTAACTTTCCACAATCCGGACAATACCAACCACTTTACATCACTTGTTTACGTGCTTGTTCATGTCACAAGCAATAAATATCATAGCAATAAATGTATTTATACTGCATACACACACACATATACATATAAATCTCAGATATCTACTTGCTATTTCAGGAAAAAAAAAAACAGGTCGGAAAACTTGTATTTTCTGATTGCCAATTAGGAAAATGTCTCTATGTTTGGCCAAGTTTTTAATTAAAAAAAAAAAGTGGGGAGCCTGGGTGGCCCAGTTGGTTAAGTAACTGCCTTCGGCTCGGGTCACGATCCCGGGGTCCTGGGATTGAGCCCCGCGTCGGGCTCCCTGCTCAGCGGGGAGCCTGCTTCTCCCTCTGCCTGCCACTCCCCCTGCCTGTGCTCTCTCTCTCTGTCAAATAAATAAAATCTTTTAAAAAAAAATTTTAAAAAGGTTACAGAGATATAATCATTTATTTAAATAACAAGCAGACACAAGAAACAGTGGAGTATCTAAAGTTCCCGGCATATTACTAAAAAAACATAATCCGGCTCCAACCTACATTTCAGCCTCATCTCTACTGTCTTATTCCTGTTTGTTTTCACCACCCAGTACATTACGTCAGAGTGTTTAACGATCAAAAGCCACAAGTCTGTACTTGACATCAGTGGGACCTCATTCTTCCAAATGGCAGTATCTAGTTACAGAAAAAGCCTCACCAAAACAATAACCAACGTCTGGGACTCACACGGCAGTTCTGAGATGAAAATTCCTGGAAATGAGGCCAAAGGCCCCTTTAATTTGCCAAAATGCTTGAAGCCTGCCCACGACCGCTTCTCCAGGGGTATTTCTTGAATTTGACAAATTACCAACGGTGATGTTTCTTGATGAGAGAAAACAATCACAGCCGCAGAGGAATAAGGTCACAGAGAGAGTGCTCTGGACGAGACGTCCGTCGTGTCAGGGTAGCGGGAAAAGGGCGGCAGCGCCAACTATGAACCCGCAAAGAAAACACAGGAAATCAACAGCAATTCAAATCTTCCCGCAACCGGGGGAAGCGTCTTTCCTCTCCGGAAAAAGACCGGAAGTCCCGCCCAGTCCGCGCCCTCCGCTCCGGGGGCCAATCTCCGTCGCGCTCCTAGAGAAGGGCGGGACCGGAAGTAAGGGAGGCGGGCTTTCCCTGTCCTGAATGCGGTTGCTTCCTTCTTGATCTTTACTTGATATTCAGGTTGGGACCGGTCGGACCTAGCTGTGATTCGTCCTTGTCAGGCAGTTCAGCCAAGAGCTGTTAGTGGAGTAATGCATGTTTAAATAATCTAAACAACAATTATACCTTAATAAAGCTGTAAAAAAAAACAAAAACTTGGACAAAGATAGAGACCTCTTCTTTTCCTAATTTGGTATCAACTGTGTATCTGCACTTTTTTTCTAAAATAGCAAGTAGCGTGGCTGCTAAATTTATTGTAAGTATTTATGGGGAACTTACTATGTGCTGGGCACCCTGGGGATAAAGCAGGGAATGAGACCCAGGGTCGAGGATGGGGGCTGGAGATTAACTGGAAAGAAAGGAGTAGAAAGTAATTTCGTCACAGTAGTGGTTAAATATTCCTAAACTAAAATACAGAGGTCTGTGAGAGCATGTAGTGGACAGACCTGAGACTGAGGAAGTATTTCCACTGAAATCCAAAGGGTAAGTATGTTAGCCAAGTACAATGTGGAAAAAGTGTTTCAAGCAGAGCTAACAGCCTGTGTTAAGGCCCTGAGGCCCAAAGGAAAGATCTTGCCCCCTTCGAAAGGCCAGTTTGATTTAAGAATGATTAAAAAGGAGAGAGAGGCTTTTAGGAGCAAGAAGCCTGAATGGGGACTTAGAGATAGGCAAGGGCCAGATCATTATGGATTTATGAATGATGGACTTTATCTTAAAAGCGATGGTAAACTATTACAAGGGCTTTTTTGGTAAATTTTACTTAACAGTGCAATATTGGTTCTGGAGTAGAATTCGGTGATTCATCACTTACATACAACACCCCTGCCCTCTTTAATAACCATCACCCATCTAGCCCATCCCCCACCCACCTCCCTCCATCAACCCTCAATTTGTTCTCTATCCTTAAGAGTCTCTTAGGGCTTGTTTGTCTCTCTCCTTTTTTTCTATTCCCACTTCCCATATGTTCATCTGTTTTCTGTCTTAAATTTCACATATATGGTAATTTGTTTTTCTCTGACTTATTTCACTTAGCATAATACACTCTAGCTCCAACCACATCATTGCAAATGGCAAGATTTCATTCTTTTTGATGGCTGAGTAACATTACGTTGTATATAATACCACATCTTTTTTATCCACCCATCAGTCGATGGATGTTTGGGCTCTCTCCATAATATGGCTGTTGTTGATAATCAAGGGCTTTTTAAGCAAAGGTGGCAGCACCAAGGAATGGGAATAAATCTAACTCCTTAAATTCATCTCCATTTTTGAATGTCTGATAAGCAAACTGACCTCAATCTTACATAGAGTGTCATAAAGTCACCCTCAGATGCCCTGTTTTCATTGATCAGTAACATCAATTTCTATTACACACTGTTAACTTAGGTCCTATCCTGCTCCCACCTTTTTCCTAATGACTAAGAACCTCCTATCTGCAAACTCTCTACTACTAAGGGGTTTTGTGATGCTATTTGTATTTTAGAAAGATCCCTGGAATGTCTGAGTGAAGAATGGATTGTAGGATGCAAGAGCAGATGTGGGGAGCCTGGTAGTCTTTTGAAAATGCGATGGGAGAGATGGCATTTCAGACTCAAGATTAGACAGTAAGGATGGAGAGCACAGCTCCAAGAAATATTTACATCAGTTCAATAGTCTTGGGGATGACTGAACAGGACTTAACAGTTCCTCAAGTTCTGACTGGAGTAAGTGGATAGGGGGCAGTGCCATCAGTAAGATGGACACAAGAAAACTTAGGGAATAGCAGGACTTCAGTTTTGTGTCTTCCTAGTGCAAATACATTAGCAAGGTCTAGAAATAGAAAGAAATCTGGAGGTCAATGTTGATAGCTGCTAACTGAAGCTTTAGGAGAGGATTAAATAGTCCAAGGATATAGTGACATGAGAAGAAAATGTTGACAGAGCTTTGAGGAACACCAATAAAGATTAAAGGGAAGAGAATTCCACAAACACTGAGGAACAGCCAGAAAGAAGGCTATTCTATTCCAGATGCCTAGAGGTTTTCAATTTTGGTGTCCCTTGATACTGTCAGGTATTGCCTAGAGAACAAGCTAAAGAATCAAATTTCTACTGGATTTAGTGGCATAGATGTCATTGGTGGCTCTACCAAGGGCTATTGTATATAGTGGCAGCAGAAGCTATAGGTCTCAAGAGCAAATAGGAAGGAAATGGAAAACAAATATGGGACATTTGAAGAATCTGGCTAGGAAGCAGATAGAACTGTACAGAAACGTGAGTGCCAGATTTCTCGATGAGAGGAATGACACGTTCAACAGCTCGTGCAAAGGGCCAATGGAGAGATTTTAAAAAGAAAAAATACAGACCAAGTAACAACAGAGTTCATGAGGGAGTGAGGGCATGGGATTCAAGCACATGTGGAATAACTGGCCTTTAACAGGAGGGCTACTTCCGAGTACAAGAGGAGGGATGAAATGAATGGGAGGCATTTGTGTACATTTGCCTGATTTCTTCTGTGAAGCAAGTCATTAAATGGGGATGAGAAACAAAGACAGTGGAGTTTGAAACAAGCAAGGTAATAAACACAGTAGGATTACTGGCAGTGCTGATAGCGTAGGTGGCGATTATGAGTTGACACTGGTACAAACCTACCAGAAATAGGACCTCCAGCTGCCTGGTTGAAGCAAGTGTTGGGTCCATCCAGGGTTGTTTTGCCAGGCTGACACAATACATGACCTAGTATACATGACCTAAAATTATTTACATCTACTAAAGTCTAGTCAGCCAAAGACCACCAGGTTAAAGCCTGCAGTCTGACAAAATCTTATTGACTTGTAAGCAAGGGAGGAAACTCCAGGGAAAACACGAATGGCATGCTACACAAGAGGAAGGAGGGCACCCACTTTGGTAAAATTTGGATTCCTGCTGAAGGAATCTGAGGAGACTCTAAGGGAAGAGATACCTGTTCTGAGTTGGATGCTGCTTCTGAAGCAAGATTAGAAGCAGGAATTGACTAGGGATTGGTGTGGTTATGAGGTGACGGCTGTCTAGTAATTGGGTATCCCCAGTAATAGATGGGTGGGATAGCAAAGCAGGTCTGAAGACAACAAAGCAGTAGTCCTACAAAGGGGTCATGATGGTAGTTCATAATTGCATGGCTTTGGGAAAAATGTGTCCTGTTAACTTTCTAGCTGGCTTTATCTGTGTCTATCCTCCCAACCAGAAAAACAGCAAGGGTACACCTCCCCACCCCCCATGAGAACTGATTTTCAGTCCTTCAGTCCTGAACAGGTTTTTACTCTTTCATACCACGTGTCTTCTCTTGTTAAACATGACTGATTTTTTTCTAAACAAATGAGAACTTCCTCCAGATCCATCTGTTCTTCTACAGATAAGACTTAATGAAATACCTAATCATGGAGTTGCCCTTTTCTGACAATTTCCAATCTAGGGTGAACCTCCAGTTTCTTGGACCCTCTCCCAAATTATCCAACCAAAGCACAAATCCTATTATAATGGGTTCTAATACCCTCTTACTGACACACCCCCCAGTTCCCCATATGTGTATTCTGCTTTAGTGCAAAAGTACGAAGCCCAGCCTGTTCAGGTACATGTATATTCCTGGTAGTCTTTGGCTGGAAGGGCACGGACAACATAAAGACAGAAGGTATGAGTTGATGACACAAGTGCCAGATACTGTACAAACCAGTATTTGTACTTTGTTACCAGAACACAGGCCTATGACCTGCACTAGCACCCATGCATTCTTGCTCATTGGAGACTTGTACTATTAATCCTTACAAGAGACTTAGGACCCATGTTTCTGTTGAAGATACGGCCAACAATAGTAGCACAGGACTGGCTCTTCCTTTCGGGATATACCGTTGCAGTTTTAAAACATATCCACACATTTCCTGATGGCCTCCTATTTGATATGTCTTTAGTGACTCAGAACTAAGACTGTAATGGAAGTTAATGCTGTGTGCAGCTTCCAAATGCAGCTTCTTCCTGAGTCTTCCACAATGCCCCCTCCAAAATCCAGCTGCCATGTTTGTGAAAAGTCCAGGCCACATGGACAGGCCATGTGTAGGTGGGTCTTGCCAAGTGACAGCTTCAAGTCATCTCGGCCCAGTCAGCCATGTGAGTGAAGAAGACTTCAGATGATTACAGCTCCCGGCCATTTGAATCACCTCCAGTCCTTAGTTTTCCCAGCTGAGGCTGCAAACACTGCAGAATAGAAAAAAGCCATGCCCTGTCCAAATCCCTAAACCACAGAACTCATGAGCATAATAAAATGCTTATTGTTTGAAGACATTAAATTTAGGTGGTTATTTAAACAGCCCTAGTAACTGGAACACATAATGATCCTGAGTACAGCAGTGACTGGTGACAATGAGCTAGTGGACAAAGCTGGATAGTTATTCACAAAGCAACCACAAGAAGTTTAAAGTATATTCAGTTTTCATGTACTTGGCCCCTGGTCTAATGAACTCCCTCTTCCCCATACCCCTTCCCCCTCACCCCCAAGATTTACAATGAGCACAGTCTTTGTAGAACTGCAAATTAAAGTAATTATCCACCACATTACAGGAGCCATTTTGAAAAAAAGAATCCTATTACAAGTTCCAAAAACCCCAATTATATATATCCTTCCCTTTTACAATAAGGAATCTAAAGGTTAATGTTTTATATTTAATTTTTCCAACTAGACTTGTTACTGAATTCTTAACACACACTGAATAGGACATCTTCTAGCATAGTTTGATTTCAAACACTTAATTTTATGACAAAGTTGAACAGAAATTCTTTAAAATATCAGGATACCACTCCAAAAACTTAAGAGGAAAACAAAACTATTTAAATTTTATTTTCAAAGTCTAACTTTAATCCAGACTGAACAAACAAGCTGAAAAGTGAGAAAGCTAACTGTATTAGCAGACACAGATGTACCAAATGTAAAACAGTGGGTTATTAACAGAACTATTTACATGCATATTTACAAGCAATCCTTTTGTACATAAGTTTTTAGTTAGCTGGAAAAAGGCTTTTGACATTAGGTACAAATATTTTTAAATAGGGCTGAGGTGGTACTGCATTATAGTAAAAGTATTAGAAAAGTGATCCTCAGGGTGTATCAATTATAAAGCAGGTGAAAACTTGAGTGACAAAGATCTAGTAAAATTCTCTAGTAAAAAAGTCAATGCAACTCATGCTACAAAATAAAAATGAAAGCCATATAAATAAAGCAGAATAATGTTCTAGGCTTTTGGGTAATGAAAAGTTAGGGTAATTGGGAAGAACAATTCCAATAAATCCTAAGTAAAGAATCCTGGTTGTTTAGTTGGGAGTTTTAAGTTTTGTTTTTTTTGTTTTTTTTTAATGACATTTTAAAAGCCCTTGGTATCAAATAGCATCTGGATATGTAAATCAGTTGTTAATGATATATTCTAAGACTTTAGTGCTAAAGATTTTCATGATTGTGATTCATACTTGAAACCCAATTCATTGAGACAACGTAAAACTAAATGAAAGCTATATACTCATCTAAAAAAGGATGCTACATTTTGCAATAATACATATTTCCAGGCTAAGACTTTTTCCCTCAAGAAAAGTAGAATTTAAAGGTTAAGCTTCTAACCAACTAGCAAAATTTACTTTCAACATTTCATTTATTTCAAAATCGATTTTATTGCAGCCAGAACAGTGGAATTAACTGTACATAATAAACTATTATATATATATACACATTTTAAGTTATAGGGAATAAAGTTTATTTTGGCAGATAGTGTTAAACAAAATTAAAGTTGCATACATTAGTAACATAACTCAACATCCTTAATTTGGTATAAGTGTGACACATTTTCCTGTTTTCCTGTGTTCTGCTAAATCACCATAACCTAAACTGCTTTATAAAACTGTTATGTTGAAATTTAGCTTTACTGTTTTCGCTTACGCTCTGATTCCAAACAAAACTTTTCATAAGCTTCTTCTATCTCTGGGTCCATCTCATCATCAATATCATCCAAGTATCTATGAAAGAAGTAAAGATGATTCATAAGTTTAACATTTTTCAATTCAGAAATATCTAAGATGCTAAGCCACACAAAAAAGTATGGTGATATAACTTTCTTAGACTGTTACAGAATGTAAGCACTTTTCAGAATTACATACATATCAGTCCTCAGACAACCAAACGCTTAATCTGAGCAGTTACCTTTCACACTGGATTCTGAGTCTCTTGTGTTTGAAATTAAGCTTCTGTTATACTTTTAGACGTATGTTAAAAAAAAATTTAAGTTATCTCTACACCCCATGGGGGGCTCAAACCCACAACCCCAAGATCAAGAATCCCATGCTCTTCTGACTGAGCAGTCAGGCGCCCGACATATGTTAAATTCTTAACCTAACCTAAAAGTGAATTCAAAGTCTCGACATATAAATTTGGGGGCTCAAGATTGATATTATTTTCATAAACTTACCTTAATCACACTATAGTTAGAACATAATTTCAGATATGCCATTCACCTCTAATAATGCAAAGTTTTATGTCTACTTTTTTTTTTTTTTAAGATATTATTTATTTGATAGAGACAGCACAAGCAAGGAGAGCGGCAGGGAGAGGGAGAAGCAGGCTCCCCACTGAGCAAGGAGCCCAATGCAGGGCTCGATCCCAGAACCCTGGGATCATGACCTCAGCTGAAGGCAACCGACTAAGCCACCCAGGCTCCCCTATTTTATATCTACTTAACATCAGAAATGTTATTCTTGAAATGACAATTTAGTCACATTCCATTTATCTGGAATCACTTTCATAACAAGAAGCTACCTTCGAGATCATCTATCTCAGAATTTTTCCAACTATTAGGTAGTTTAAAATGATGGAAAACAAAGCTTTCCACAGTTAAGTATGGGTAGAAAATTTAAAGAGCCCATTAAGGATTTAATATACATATTCTTACTGAATACCCATAGCCATCTTAAAAAGATAGGTACTACTATCATCTCCATTCTTTTTAAGTAATCTCTACACCCAACATGGGGCTTGAACTCACAACCCTAAGATCAAGAGTCACATGTTCTACTGACTGCACCAGACAGGCGCCCATCATCTCCATTTTAGAGATAAAAGAAAAAAAGACTCTGGAAGGAGGTTAAGTAAATAACTCTAAGATTTGGGTTAAATATGTAGCACAGCCAGAATCTGACTCCAAATCTTTTCCCTTTTCTACACTTTTCCTCTACAACATGTTGTCTGTATGTCTCCCCACCCCGCAATAATCCTTTCCACCTACATATGTGACAAAACTATCTTGCCAATCCTACCAACTGCTGATGGGTCTTTCTGTCATTGTTCCTCCGTTTCTAGTACAAGGCCATGTGTTGAAATGGCCATAAGTGTATCAGGGCAAGAGCATGTAATATTTACCAAGCAAAACTTCAGAGGACAATCTGAAATTCAATGCCAAGAACAGCTTGAACTTCCAGTGGTATACCCAGCAGGGCTGAACCTTTTTCTTATTGGGCTTGAGTCCTTACAACCCTATTTTTTTTTTTTTAATTAAACTAGTATGTAAAAAAAATATGGTAACATTAGATCTCAAACAGACTTATAAATGTCACTAGATGGGGGAGAGAATAAAAGTGGTTCACTTTTTTAACCTACAACATACATGAGAGATGAGACGTAGGAAAAAATTAAGTCAGTTTTAATTTATTCCCTCTCCTCCACTTAGAAGAATACCTGAGTAACTGGTCCAAATTCACATGAACTGTTAAGAGAGCTGGGACCAAACCTTACAAGCTCTTGGTTCTTCTATAACTCAGTGTAATGCAATCTGATGGTAAGCGAGTAGCAAAAGTTTCTTTTATTACAAAGAATGGCAGGTAGGGATCAAGAGATGTGAATGGGACTATAACTTACACCTTCCCATCAGTCCAAACACTTAATGTAGTTATCAGCATTCTCTTTAATCTTAATTCATCCTTTAAAACAGCTAAGATCTGAGTCTTTTACTGTCTGCCAGGAGGTGGTTCTAAGTATGTATGTATTTTCACCTAGTTCTCAAAGGAACTCAAGGAAGGGTCTACTATTTCTACTTTACAGATGGAAAAAACAGGCACAGAATTTGCCTAAGACCTTACAGTATTAGAGCTGAACTGAATCTATTTCACAAAACTATACTTGAGTATACCACTATTTTAGTTTTTCCCCTTCAGATATATATACATTTTCAGAATCAGAGTTTATGTTTTCTGGTATGATTTCCTGAAAATTTTTGGTAAGCCATACATGTATACCATTGCAACACCATCAAATCAAAATGTGCATTCTTCATCTACCTTTTTCTAATCTAAACTCCATCTACAAACTATGGCCACAGAAATATCACAAAGAAAGTTAATAGCTAGGAAGAACTTACGGATCACCAGCCCCTGATAAATCTGTCCCATTTTCTTCATAATCTGGAAAAAAGTCTTCTCTTTCAAGTAACTCTTGATATTTCTCTTGGTAATCTATAAAAAAAATTGAAAAAAAGGTTGACAAAAGTCATAAAATGGCCAGTTATCCTAAAAATGACTTTTAATATTAGTTTTCATTTAAGTAGAGCCAGTGTTTAAATAGCAGGAAGCTTCCAGTTGCATATTTAATAGCTTTTACAAAACTTATATTCTAACTGGCTTGCTTTTGCCACCTGCGTGCTCATAAATCTTAACATTCCTCTAATTACATGTTGCAAATCAAGGCCACTGTGGATATACCATAGCCAATGTGTATGCCGCTTATACTCTCTGCTGCTTCTTTCCATAAAACAAAACATATATCTATATAACTTGTTGGGAAAAAACATGTTCTTCCATATTCCTGTTCTTCCTTCCACAAGGAAGGATTTTAATCAAATAGCCTGGCCTCTGTTCCCCTTACTCTTTCCCGAGGAAGTCAAGTGAGCTAGTGGCTAGCAACTAACAGCCACTGGCCCATGTTTCTCAATCAGATTAGCTAACCTAGCAAAGGTTCTGAGCACAGGGGATTTTCTTTTCTTCCCTCAGAGACAGCTGGAAGGTAGCTATCTGATAAATGTTTCAGCTATACGAACTTTCCCTTGGTTGGGTTCTTCCAAGGCAATACGGGTAATTTTATAGCTCTCCATCTGCCAACTGTCTTAGGCAGAGTTACTGAGTATCTTTTAAGATTAGCATATCCATATGGAGTACTTATCTCTGAATAATAAAACAGATCAGTGTGTATTAAAATTAGTTACCTTAAAATTGGTTTCTTGTGAACAATAGCTACCTCAAATTTCAACAAGATAATTACATTAGACCGTATTTTCCCCAAGATTGCCAGTCTCTATAAAACTTATTTCAGCTTAAAGGGTTGGTGATATTTTGACATCCAATTTTGGCAATTTGGAGACAATTTTAACTGCAGAACCTTTCTGCAACAAATACTTGGGGTAACAGATAAGACAAACATTCTTTTAAATGCACAGATGAGTTCAGAAAAAAGAAAATCAAGTCCCTTGATGACCAACAAAAAGGGAACTGAAAATCATACATACCTACTCCAGCCAGGAGGCTGGCAGACCACATGCTCTCAGTTAACAAAGGGGCTTGGATTTAAAAACCTACAGAAGTTCAGAAAGCAAGGTCTTGGGCCCATGTGAAACAGAGATGGAATTCATGCCCACGCCCACCTCTACCTACAAAAACCCGGGCCCTTCAAAGGGTGGATATCTCAAAAAAAGGTGGACCAGGAAAAAAACAAAATGGAAAACACTGGTGGCAAAGAGAGCTAGCAAAGAAGCTTGCTGGTCTCTTCCTGGGTTTGAAGGAGAAACAACAGTACTCTGAAGAAACCGGTTCCTCAGAAAATTTGTAATAATGGGCCTAGACCTCAAATTTCTACTACCCACATAAAAAACCCTATGACAAGAAAATAAAAACTTGTTCCAAATCAGTTTTACCCCTGTGGCTCCTTGGCAGGAAAAGATGTTACTACAACCCAAGCCATAAGGAGTTTTCATGAAGAAAAACAAAAAAAAGCAGTTAAAACATGAGAGCAGTCATAAAGGGCCACAATATGTATAACTTCAAATGGTTTAGAAAAGTGTGGACAGAACAAGTGATAAAGCAAATAGAATAAACGTTAACAAAGGGTACATGTGGGTAATGGGTGGATGGGTGTTATTTGTACAATTTTTACTTTTGTAACTTTTCTGTAAGTTTGAAATCCTTTCCAAAAAAAGTTTAAGACCATTAAATATCAGATTGCAATTTAAAAAAAGATCAAAATAAATTTTATGTGATCCTCAAAAATAACAGCAAGGTTAGAATTAAAAGAACAAAAATGTGAAACAAAAATAAGCATCTTTAGAAATTTCTGTAGACAGGGGCGCCTGGGTGGCTCAGTCGTTAAGTGTCTGCCTTCGGCTCGGGTCATGGTCCCAGGGTCCTGGGATTGAGCCCCACATCGGGCTCCCTGCTCGGCAGGAAGCCTGCTTCTCCCTCTCCCACTCCCCCTGCTTGTGTTCCCTCTCTCGCTGGGTCTCTCTCTGTCAAATAAATAAAATCTTAAAAAAAAAAAAAAAGAAATGGACTTCCTTTAAAAAAAAAAAAAATTTCTGTAGACAAAAGAACAAATAGGTTGAACAAATGAGACACAGATGAACAAAGAACCAAAACGATTCAAGGTAACTTTGAAGACTAAGAAAATCTGTCTTACCAGCCATAGCAAGATTTAAAGTAAAGTAGTAATTAAGACTGTGGTATTGGTATTAAGACAGACAAAAGATCCACATGCACAGACACAGACTAAGATACAAGTTAGAGAGGACGGACACGGTACACATCAGAGGGACTGCATTTTACTGAGGAGAGAGAATGGGTAACTCAACACCAGTTGCTGAGACAAGAGAACATGGAATATTTAAGTCCTACTATATCTATCACATAAAGATTAGCCAGATGGATTAAAGACCTCAATATGAAAAAGCAACAAAGACTTTTAGAAGAAAATGGAATTTGATGGTAATAAGGAAACCTTAGCCACCGAGAGCAGGAACAAGACAGATACAGTGACATGAAAACTCGAAGCTTCTATAGGATAAGACAAACATAATGGAAAGACAGCATATACTGGGAGAACCTCAGAGTCACTTTCTGGGCTATGTAAGGAATTACAAATCAGTTAAGAAACAAACGATCCAAGACAAGTATGGGCAAAGAACACAAATAGGCAATTCTTAAAAAAAAAAAAAAATTCTTAAAAAGAAAACAACTGTCAATAGAAACATGAAAAGAAATTCATTATCACTAGTAAGGAAATGAAAGTTTACAATTTGGTACAATCTAACTGACAACAATAAGGTCTGGTAATAAGTGTTGCCATGGATGAGAAACAGGAATCCTCATGTTCTGCTGGGGGCATATCATGTGGTATAGTCAGACTGGAAAGCTGGTTAGCAACATTTAGTGAAGTAGAAGATGCAGGTAACCTACAATGTAGCAACTGTACTTCTTCACCCTGAAGAACCTCCTGCATGTGCACAAGGACTACTTAAAGAGTACAGCACTCTATAGTAAGGAGTGTGAGCCACCCAACCACCCTCAAGTAGGGACCTATAACCAGTGCTGTACTCTGAGTGCAGTATTATTTGGCATTTAAAACAAACCAGCGTGCTTTTTATATTCTGAGTGTTTCATAATTTAAAGTTGAAAGTTAAGCAGTCCTTCTTTCCACCTCCTCTGAGGAACAGGAGGTGCCTCCTATCCAGAGTAAGCAAATGGGAAAATTCCGAACAATAAGCTGGTTATAATTTTTATCAACTGGGAAAATTTTCTCTTGCTCATACTGCAGTCCCATTTATCACAATTAAAGAAATCTTTCTATAAATGGCCCTTTTCTGGAAGGGGAAGTGTGCCGAGATTTAGATTTTAATTAACTTTGACCTACTGACTATTAATGAAACCCGTAATTCTTAGTATCTGCAAGTATTAACCCATAGTAACAAATGTTGTACTCTATGTAGTGACTAGAACCATCTTTCCCTTCTATTTTAACCACCTAAAGCTTACAGTATAAAAATGAAATATTAGAGAAAATATAAAACAAAAATGGTTGCATTTAATCAAGGGATTCCTCCAAAACCACTGTCAGGATGACAAGATACTATATACAGAGTCAGACTTTCCACTTGAAATGGTTCAAAGCGGTTGTCCCTGTCAAGAATATTCTATAGGAGATAAACATTTACAAACATTTACCCTGTATCTTAGAACAATGTGCCTGCTTCAAACAGTTACCGCTTCGTACCCGTGAGGGTATGGTTTTCTGTAACTCACTAGCTTACCAAGCAATGGGGGGCAAAGCACTGTGAGACAGCCTACCTGGGTCGGCCGCAGTGAAAGGAACACCGTCAGAGGTATAAAATGTTGGTTCATTCTAGGATGAATCAAAGTGATACAAATATGTAAGCATTTCAGAGTTTATTTTTTAAAGCACATTAATTAACGAAGCATGACTGAGGTCACTCATCTGCACCTGATAATGCAAGATCACACAAAAAACTAGCTTCCTAATAGCCATTTTCATTTCATTGGGAAAGTCTATGGTTTTCAGATTTCTATTCTATTCTCTCAAGTTCCTGCGGCTGTAACCCTGCTGTCTAGTCTGTCACACTCGTGATGAACTGTTTTGTTGTGCACTGTGATTTAGCGTTGTGTCAGCTTATTTTGAGTTGTGGTTCTCCCCCCACCCCCCACCAATTTTTAAAGAATTTCCATGGCTGGGGTTATAGGAGCATTTCTCCATTGTTGTGTTAGGTTTGGTCATGTCAGGAGCTTCAGGGCATCATTGGCCTGGTGATCACTTTTATTTTAATTTACTACAACATGCAAAGTAAAAGTGTGAGATGCAGGCCTTTGGTTATAATTTCTCTGGAAAAACTTCCCACAATCCCACACTCAACTGAGTCCAAGCCTTATTGATTTCCCTTGCCACTGGATGGATCTTTCTCTAGTCCACGCTTTCCTTAGAGGATTCCATGTTTCTTCCCTATTTACCTGGCCTGCTGGTTGCCATGTGACCCTACGCCAATGAAAAGAGTTACTGGCATTAAATTCTGAGAATACCTTTTTTTTTTTTTAAGAATACCTTTATGTACCTCATCTAGAAATTTCCAAAATTGGATCCAAACAATAAACAAAACTTAAAATGTAAACGCTGGCATACCATAAAATAATTAGGATCATTTTCAGGTGTTGCTTCTCTGTACGTTGAAGTTGCGTGGACTCTACCCCAGTTACTTGACCGGAGTTCAACAAGCTTCAACAGCATCTGTTTCACATCTCTGCAGACAAGTTGAAAAGGAGTTAAGGGTATCCACCAAAGTGTTGTTAGGCTCTAGAATACCACAGACTCCTAAAACCATGTTTCATAAATTTAACATGTACATCTAAGTGCTTTGATTTTTTAGGCATTTCCTATATTGACATAACATTTTTTTTTTTTAAGATTTTATTTATTTCTTTATTTTGAGAGAGAGAGAGAGAGAAACAGCATGAGAGGGGAGAGGGTCAGAGGGAGAAGCAGGCTCCCCGCTGAGCCGGGAGCCCGATGTGGGACTCGATCCCAGGACTCCGGGACCATGACCTGAGCCGAAGGCAGTCGCTTAACCAACTGAGCCACCCAGGCGCCCTGACTTTTTTTTTTTTAAGCAGCCTTGAAAGTTGTTCCATCTGGGGTGCCTGGATGGCTCAGTCGGTTAAGTGTCTGCCTTTGGCTCAGGTCACGATCCCAGGGCTCCGGGATCAAGCCCCACATCGGGCACCCTGTTCAGCAGGGAGCCTGCTTTTTCCCTCTTCTCCCTGCCTGTGCTCTCTCTCTCAAAATCTTAAAAAAAAAAAAGTTATTCCATCTAACTGTGACTATATGGTTCTTAAAGGCAGTGCCTATCCCATATTTTTACCTCCAACTGGACTTAAAATTGTACCTCACCCAAGTATTTACTGAACAGTTTAAAGTCTGAATCATTTTACTTTTCAACGGACTCCTATCTCACCACAGGAAAATCTTAACTTTTTCAATTTATAAACACAACTGAACAAAAAAAGCCAGGTGAGCAGAAGCCATAACTAAAATATTATACCTTTAAAGGAAATATTTAAATATTTAGGTCTGTAAGATTTCAATTCTTTCGATGATAGCATACATCACAGGTTAAAAAACAAGCCCCACAGAAAAAGAAATTGAGATCCACTGGCTAGCTACCCACCTGCTGCAATTTGCATCTAGGACAACATTCTCAATTCTCTGAATGATTTCTTCCATATCAGTCTTTCCTTTCTCCTTCCAGGCATCTTCCAAAACTGACCCTGTCAACTAAAAAAGCAGGTTATCAGTAAAATAAGGGATTCAATAAAGTACAGAAATTCTTAAAAAAAAAAAAAAAAAAGTATTCATAGCAATTCAAGCATTCTCTAAAGAAAATGAATTTGGTAAGTTAAATACTCCCAATTATTCTCCACCATCTAACAGTCAGGAATCTCTATTTTTCCTGATTGAGAGAAATTAAAGCAGAACCTGAATCACAGGTTTTATGTATCAATGACTATAGGGTATATTCCCCATGTAAGTTAGGCTATAAAATTTTAATCAACCTTTCGCTTTTTGAAATATACAAGTATAGAAGCTCTGAATTTAAAAAAAATAAAAAATACAAACTTCGGGGCGGGGGGGAAAGAGGTAAGGATATAAACCGGTAATTCATAGGAAAAAAATGGCTAACAAATGTGAAGAAATGCTTAAATTCACTAGTGATCAGGAAAATGCAAAACAAGATTTTTGTTTTTACTCATTACCCATGACAAAACAAACCAGGATTGATTATATCCATCACTGGTAAGAATATGGGGAAAGCAGTATACTCATGCACTGTTGGTAGGACAACAACCAAACCACACACTGGCGTTTAGAAGGGAAATTTGACATTACTTCTCAAAATAAAGTATACTACGCTCACTGACCCACCAAATCTATGTGTAGGAATCGAACCTACATAAACAACTGCACATATAGAAACGAAGTTACTGCAGAAAGAGGTAAATCTTTTGTGCCAAAGATCTAAGATATTTGTTAGATTAAAAGAGCAAGCCAAAAAGAGATTTTTTTGAGGGCACACATACATACATGGGAAAGGAAATTTAGAGATGGGGGTGAAGGACTTCCATTTTTTGCTTCTAAATTTGATTCTCATATTTAAAAAAATCAGTACAGGGTAGCACGGGTGGCTCAGTTGGTTAAGAGTCCGAGTCTTGATTTCGGCTCGGGCCATGATCTCAGGGTCATTGAGATTGAGGCCCGTGTCAGGCTCTGTGCTCAGTGCGGAGTCTGCGTGTCCCTCTCCCTCTGCCCCCCGCCCCCAAATCCTGCTCATGCACTCTCTCTCCCCCCCCCCCAAAAAATCTTAAAATCAGCACATACTGCTTTTCTAATATTTAAATTCAAGAGCAAAGCAAAATGTCAATATTTAACTTAAAGAAAAAAATTTAATCTTGAATTCACTCAATACTATACATACTTTCCTTCCTCTAAATCATATACGAATGGGGTAGAAAGACGAATTTTAAGACAAACATAAGTAAAACCTACCTTCAGTAATTTTACTGCACAAATTAAGTTGTCATCCATAGGATTAGAAAAGAGAGCATTCAGCAACTCCCGAAGACCAACCTGAAGAATATCTGCTCTTGTAACCTGTCCATTTGTTCCCTTGATCTTTTGGGACAGAAGAAAATGAAAAGCAACCATGCCAAAATATTACAACAGATAAATAAATGGTCTAACGTCTTGGCAAAATAAGTGTTTTAAGTTAAACAATACAAAAATCAGAAATGCTCTTGTATCTTCACAAAATTATACTATTTTACATGTATATAGGACCTCTAATACAGCTAGTAAACTACAGGTAAAATTTTCCATTTATCACACATAACATATGGTCAGGATAACCTAAGCCTCCTTTATAAATTACTGCTTCATAAAGCATTCTCTGGTCTATTAAGCTACCACCATTTTTGGAACATGCAGCATTTTATTATTCTTTTTTATACTATTTAAAAATACTGTTTTGCATCAGAATCGTCTAAGTATCGTAGCTCTCCAGCCAGAAGAGCTGCAGTCTCAGGAGTCACACCTCATCTGTACACCCCCCACAGACATGGCATTATTACGTCCACATAGGAAACAACTGCATTCTTAGAATGACTCTTCATTTACAGCACATTTTAGATGAATGCTCTTATTTTGGCTTATATAAAAATTAAACTGAAAGATTAATGCATGAAATTTTTAAAAAATTAAGTCCATCCAGGGACACCTGGCTGGTTCAGTTGGCATAGCATGTGACTCTTGATCTCAGGGCTGGGAGTTCAAGCTCCATGTTGGGCATGGTGCCTACTTAAAAAAATAAAATAAAATAAAATCCCAATGCAAAAAAAAAATAATAATAATAAGTCCATCTGTGGTAAAATGGGGTAGTAAATTAGGCACTAGATTGGACAGACCTTTTAGATGCACTGAGATGCACATTTGATGGTGGATCTCATGGGTCTTTTCAGTGGTGTTTACGATTAAGTTTTCAAGTCAAAGTTAAAGGAGGTATAACCTATCTCTGGGATTAACTAGTCCAAGAAAAAAAAAAGCAAATCCATTACAAAGTAATATTCAGCACTAGATATTCTAGTGTCTCCCCCCCGCACCGCCCCACCCTTTCAACTCAAAGCTTTGTGTTCTGCAGAGTACGCTGCTTTTGAGCCACCATCTGAAAGTCAATATACGAAATGTGTGAATTCAAAAAAGGTATTATCTGTATTTCGAGAGCTTACACTTGCATGGAAACCATGGCTTTCCAAAAGTACACAGACTTTAAAATTCCTAGTAACCACTTCCCAACAGCCTCCCCGCAAACAGAAGAAACAAACATTATGGACGTTCCATTAGAACGCAGGCACTAGCGTGAGCAGCCCCTAAAGCACTGTTTCTCTCTCCCTTCACCTGGTTTTATTTCACCCTTAATGCTGTCCAAGGATAATGTGAATACAAATTCCTTATCATGATCAGTTTACGTTCCCAGGCTTTGTCAGTACTTAAGAAAATTCCTCCTCACCTCCAGGTTAAGATAGAGCTCCCCCAGGAAGAGAACAAATGCGTGGAATCGTTTCCGAGTCACTTCGTCACCTTTTGCAGCTTGATCTTTAACTTCATATTCAGTCCGACATCTAATGAAGATACACCTTTTATAATTGCACACTGCTTTGTTTTGTGAACAAACAGGATGACCAGCTGTCGGGTTCGCAGTCCGCAAGCAATACAGAGACAAGTACCATGCACCAATGCCCTGACTTTCTGGAGTAAAAAATGTTCCTGTCTATTGTAGAGACCAGAACAGGCATCATCTTTTTATACTAAGATTCCTAGTTGTAAGAAACTAACGGGTTTATTTTCAACTACTCTTATCAGATCAAGTTTGCAATCTGTTTAAGCAACATAGGTTTCATGAGGTTCATTGCATACTGGCGCCAAAAAGAAAGAAAATGCCTCACCTTTGTTTTATTGGCTTTTTGTCAAGAAAGCAATGTTTTGTATTTTTTTTTAAAGCATTGTTTTAACTCAAATTGTCTCTGTAAAATGTTCTATTCTGAATATATGAACTTTGAAACATATCTTTAAATATATATATATATATATATATATATAGATGGTCTCCAACTAAGCTGAAAATAAAATGAACTCTTATTAAGCCCATTATCCTTAATTTCCATTATACAAATCAGAGAAAAGAAGGGAAAGGTCCCCAACTGAAATTCACATAGAAACAGAAAGCAATTAGTTTGGTCTCAATATCCCAGAGACCAAAGGAGTCATATAACTTAGTTTCCCTTGCTTTATTTTCCCCCGACTTGGCCCATCTGCCATCCTATAAAGTATCTAAAACCATTACCATAAACCTGTCATTGCCCATTTCAGTGAATTATGGTGTCAGCTGTTATTAAAAAGGATTTTTTAAGGGGCGCCTGGGTGGCTCAGTAGTTAAGCGTCTGCCTTCGGCTCAGGTCATGATCCCGGGGTCCTGGGATCAAGCCCCATATATTAGGCTCCCTGCTCAGCGGGAAGCCTGCTTCCTCCTCTCCCACTCCCCTTGCTTGGGTTCCTGCTCTTGCTATCTGTCAAATAAATAAAATCTTAAAAAAAAAAAAAAAGGATTTTTTAAATGTACTTTAAATGTTTACGTTCTTGGCGTTAAATATTTATCTTTATTGATAATGTGGTGAAAAAACTCAAGGAAAGTCATGTGTTTTGTAAAGCTGATTTTTGACAGTTCTGTTAAAGACAAAAGGAGGGATTTATGGAGACTGAATGGATTCCAAGTATGAGGGACCAGTTTAGCTTCGCTTTGTAAAAAAAAAAAAAAAAAAAAAAAAAAAGTAAATTTTTTAAGGAAAAAAGTCACTGCTTACCAAGAATTTACCTTGGGTCAATCTGTGAATCATCCATAAACCCAGGATAATTTATCATGTCTATGTGGCCTATAGCTTACAAGCTATTTTAAATGAGCAATATTTTCATTTGAATCAGATATAGTAAGTTATTTGTTACCGTCTAAACATTTTTTTTTTTTTTTTTTTAAGATTTGTGAGAGAGAGAGCGCACACATGTGTGAGAGCTCAAGCACAAGCAGGGGGAGCGCAAGGCAGAGGAAGAAGCAGGCTCCCAGCTGAGCAAGGAGCCTGATGAGGGACTCGATCCCAGGACCCCCAGATCATGAACCGACCCAAAAGCAGATGCTTAACCGACTGAGCTACCCAGGCATCCCTAAACATTAATTCCTCATCAGAAAAAAAAAGTTGGGATATCTATAAATGAAACACTCTGGCTAATAGAAAGGAAATTAATTAATGCCCGTTTAGTTATCCAAGCACCTTATTGGCTACTCTCCCTTCACGACTTTATCGGTAGTTTTGATGAAATGACCTTTTTGTTTTATAAGTACAATGATTATTAGATTATACGTTAAGATATGTTCATTCAAGTGCAAAAGTAAATCCCTACCCCTGTATGTCATTAATTATCTAGATGAGAGGAACCTATACCTCTAAACTAACCCTTTTTAAATTAAAGATTTTTCAATTAGAAAGGCAATACGTGCTTATTTCAGAAAGGTTAAAAAAACAGAAAAATATAAAAAACAAAGTCATAAAACCCAGAGATAACTGCTGTAAAGTAACTTTTCAAACTACATATATATTTAAGTTAATAGAATTATGCCCTGCTTTTTATTTGTTCAAGGACTAGCACTTCCATTATTATCTTTGACAGTATTATAATATTATGGGAGCGCAGATGGGGTAGAGTCAGAAGAGACCTGGAAGAGTAGTTTTCAACCACGGCTAAAATTCAATCACTTGGGGAGGTTTTAAAAAAACCGAGGCTCCACCTCAGTCCAATTACATCAGAATTCCCAGGAATGAGGACAGGGTCTCAGAGCCCTATTTTAAGTCTCTAGAGTGACTTTAAGGCACAGCCAGAGGTGAGCAGCTCAAGGGAAAAGCAGCCAGCCTTTATGCCATGCTACCTCCAAGAAGTACCCACTTTCACACCTTTCTAGGAGCTATACAGCTAGATAAGGTTAAATAGCTTTTTAGAACTTTGTCATTTATATTTTTCCAAGTTTTACCTATTCAAAGGCATTCCAAATATTTCTATTAAAATACTGGTCTTCTGGGGCGCCTGGGTGGCTCAGTCGTTAAGCATCTGCCTTCGGCTCAGGTCATGATCCTAAGGTCATGGGATCAAGCCCTGTGTTGGGCTCCCTGCTCAGCAGTGGAGTCGGCTTCTCCCTCTCCCCCTGCTCATGTGTGTGTGCGCAAATGCTCTCTCTCAAATAAAATCTTTAAAAGTAAAAAAAAAAATTAAAAACTGGTCTTTTTAAAGGCTCCTGGGTTGGGGGCGCCTGAGTGGCTCAGTCGTTAAGCGTCTGCCTTCGGCTCAGGTCATGGTCCCAGGGTCCTGGGATCGAGCCCCGTATCAGGCTCCCTGCTCCGCGGGAAGCCTGCTCTCCCTCTCCCACTCACCCTGCTTGTGTTCCCTCTCTCGCTGTGTCTCTCCCTGTCAAATAAATAAATAAAATCTTTAAAAAATAAAAAATAAAAAATAAAGGCTCCTGGGTGGCTCAGATGGTTAAGTGTCTGCCTTTAGCTCAGGTCACAATCCCAGGGTCCCGGGATTGAGCCCCGTGCTGGGCTCCCTGCTCAGGGGGAGGCCTGCTTCTCCCTCTCCCTCTGCCCCGCCCCCTGCTCATGCCTTCTCCCCCCCCCATAAACAAAGAGAATCTTAAAAAAACAAACAAACAAACAAAAACTGGTCTTTTTCTTACTCATTCCTAAGAGGTCCCTCTTTTCATATTAGAGCTCATTGCCATGTGTTATACATTTCCCTATTTTTTCTTCATATAAATTTATGACCCCTCCCAATATTATAATCTATATGTAATTAGGTTTAATCTCTTATTTTAGGATTTGTGGATATCATGTCTTGCTTAAAAGGGCTTTAGCAACCTAAGATTTAACTGTCAATTTCTCTTAGTATTTAGTGTTGCACTTTTAAGTTTTTTACAGATTTGAAATATATTTTGGTGTAAAGAGACAGGAACCCATCTTTGTTTTCTCCCCCAACGAATGGCTAGCCAGTTGTCAGCAGCACTATTTACCCTTTACATACATATTTGGAGTATCTCCATCAAAAGCTTAATTTTCAAGTGTCTCTGGAGTCTACTTTTGGGATCTTTATTCTGTTCCAGTGCAGTTTAACCACATGATGGAATACTTTGCAACCACTGAAAGTATCTTTAAAGAATTAATGGACCAACTACAATAAACTCGAAGGCAACCTTGTTATTGAATAAAACAACTCCCATAAGAAAATTAGTTTCCCTAAATTAGCTTTTGAATTCAAGGTCATGTCGAAAATAATACCAAAAAGATTCATGAAATTTCACACACTGATTCTAAAGTTCATTGGAGAAAAGCAGCATGCAAGAATAGCAAAGGAGATTCTACCCAAAAAATGTGGGGAGGGGTCCAACAGTACTATATTAAAAAATTAGAGCTTTTTAGTAGTATCATAATAAAATAGGAATAGAACAAGTGATGAAAAGAATATAATGAAACTCTAGAATCAAAACCCAAATGTAAGGATGTAGTGTGATAAAGGGAGCAGTTCAACTCAATAAAGAAATGGATCATTCTAAAAAGTGGTATGGGAAAAACTAGTTCAACATGTGGCAATAAATTAGAACCTACCCAAACCAAAAGTACAGATGTAACTAAGAAATATGTAAGTGGGAGATTTTTAAGATCTTGGGAAATGAAAGGCCTTCTAAGCACAAAACCAAAGGCAGAGGGCACCTGGGTGGCTCAGTCGATTAAGCGTCCGCCTTCGGCTCAGCTCACGATCTCAGGGCCCCACATCGGGCTCCCTGCTCAGTGGGGAGCCTGCTTCTCCCTCTCCCTTCCCCTCTGCCACTCCCTCTGCTTGCGCTCTCTCTCAAATGAATAAATAAAAATCTTAAAAAAGAAAAAACCCAAAGGCAGAGATCATTACAGAAAAAAAAGACCGATATGTGGGACTATAAATTTTTAACAGCATATACTAGAATACAAACAATGGTCCACCCTGCCTTCCCCTGCAGCCTTCTATAATGTACAGTCTTTAGAAGAGAGGAATGGTCAAAGTCTAGTAGGTCTAAAAGCAGCTTTCCTTTAACTTCATATATTCACACTGACCTTTGAAGCAGCAACTGACGAAAGTTGCCGCTCTGTGGGCTAATTGTCAGATGATGGGACAGGTAATTACACAGGCGAGCTCCCATGTAAGAGAAATTTGGGATAGATGTGGCCTTTCAAAAAGAAAAAAACTTTTTTAGGACACAAATACATTGTTCTTAATGCAAATACTTAACAGCAATGTTCTAAAGAAGAAAACATTTCCTCCCCTAAAACTGACCACACTCTACAAATGTACAAGTCTTTTTTAGTTGTTAGGCATAAAGAAATTAACTCTCCCTCCCAACTTTACACCAAGATCAAGAACAAAGGAAAAATTCTGAGTTCTCCCCATCATTTACCTGAGGTCACCAGAAAGCAAATAGACAAGACCTCTTTATACTAACCAATTTTTGCATAAGACAGGTGCATGTACCCAGTTGCATAGTGCTAATTATGAAAAGAGTATTTGCCAAACGATTGTTCTGTGGTGTTTTTCAGGGACAGACTGGCACAGACTTTGGCATCTAGCAGTCCAGAGCAAGATTCCCAGGCCTGCACTGAGACCTTGGACATCACTCAACCTCCCTGGGCTTCCATCTGATTCCTAAAAGAAGTGATAAATGGTCCCTGGTACAAGAGATTAACACTTAAAGAATACTCCAAACATACTTGGGGTAAAGCAGAAATAAAGATAAGCTATTCCAAAAACTAAGACCATGAAAAAACACTACATATCAAAGATAGTTTGATATAGCCAAAACAGTACTCAGGAAGTTTTAACTTTAATTGTAGTTTTTAAAGAATAGTAGAAAACACAGTTCACTACCTAATATTAGGTAGCATATTAAAAGGTAAAGGGACCTGACCAAGGTTACAAAGATAGTAGCTAACCATAATCTAGATATAACAAATGGCCTGAGGCCTCTCTGACCCTTTGCTGGGTCTACTTACCAGCTGTGGTAACCTTAGCCAAGTCCCTTAACCTCTGTTAAGATATGTATAAAATAAGGGATAAAAGTAGTATCTTCAACCATGGAGGATTAAACGAGTTAATTACATGTCAGGTGTTACCTAGCATGTAGAAAGTACTTCATAATTACTAGGTCTTTTTATTTCTGATTATTTCCTTGCTTGCAAAGACAACAGACTGGTTTCTCCTGAGATCATTCATGGATGTGTATCTGGTACCACAGAAGACTTGAAATTCAAAAATCATCCTTTTCCCATTATGGGCATTGCCTGTTTTCCTTTAGTTTACTTTTAAAATTATCACGCACAACTTAAAGACAAGAAGTTCTACAAAGCTTGTTATTAAAATTTCATACTTCCCCACTATACCTCAACTTCACTCCCATGGACAACCATTTTCAATTCTTTCAGCTGAAAATCAGGTTTCAACCTCTGTATCTCCATGCTTTGTGATTTCCGTTTGGACATTATTTCTTACTAGTTTCCCTCCATGGACAAGGAATATCCAGCTTTCACCTTGCTTACCCTCACTCCTTTCCACTATGCCAATCTTTCCGCCTACCAACATGGTCATACTATGATTTGATTAGTTTTATGTTTCCTTTTACAGCTGGACCATGTAATATATGGATTTCTACTTTCTTGCACAACTTTGTTTTCCCTAGACTTAAATTTTCTCTACTCTGTTCTTTACTTACATCTCATTGATTTACCCCTAAACTCATAAGTTCCCAAGTTTCTTCTTAATACATTCAAACACAGCAATTATGCTCATCTTACCAGGGAATCTTGCCTGGAGCCTTTTGCCCTACTCCAATGAAGCCCGGCTATTGTCTTGGGATCTCCTTTCACTACCATCTAGATAATCCATTTAGCCATTCCTATAAAATTCTGTTTTCTAGTTTTTACATCTTCATCTCTGGCTTAATTTCCTCTTTTTGGTGGAGTACTTCCCTTCAATAACTTCTCAAGAAGGGTTGTAATAAAACTTCAAACCAGATACTCAGTGCAAAAAGATGTAGAGGGTTTAGTTTTTTTGGGGTTTTTTATTTGTGTTTTTGTTTTGTTTTGGGGGGTTTTAATATTTTAAAGCTATCCTTTTAGTGTCATTCCATTCTTGTCCTAGAGTCTTTCAGAGATTCCACACAGTAAATCAGGGTGATTTTCAACTTTCCCCACTGGCTTGGAATTCAAATTGTTTTTTTAGATCTGCCCACCTGCTTTCTAGTCTCTAAGACTGGTACTTTAATCTCTTTCCCTCATGTCAGCCCCTACAGGGTTCTGGCTTCTTAAAATCCCCTTCATTTTTGTAGTGGTATTTGGGGAAGAATCAAAGTTGAATATGTATGTTTAATTGCCATTTTTATAACAGGTCTTCTTTTGTTAGTTGCTAGGAGTAAATCCCCCAATGAAATTTAAGAACTGTTGGTGAATCTGTGTATCACTGACACAGAATATTGATAAATAGGGAGTACATATTTGAAGAACTGGCTTTGAGACCATCACAGAAACTAGTTTGTTACATTACAGCCCTTAAGACTAGAACCAGGCAGCCTACGAAGAGCTGAAACTGAAGAGAAGAGAAATCAGAAAAGCACTAACAATTTCTCCATTTTCTTCTCATATTCCTTTGCAATCCATTTAGAGGCCAAAAGTAGGTATCAGGACAAATGGAGCAATTCTATACTCCTAAAACCTCAAGCATGTCCAGAAACCTGAGAGTTGGACAGGTAATACTGGGGTCCAGTAACTATCCAGAACAAGCTGTGAAAGTAGTCAAATGAAACACTAGGTAGGATGAAAATTACCTACTATCATAATCACCCTTCCACATATTCCAAATTCAAGTTGCTCTTTCAGCAATGACTTAAAGAACACTTAAGTTTCTATTTCTATTTATCTCCTACTGTTTTTGGTCAGTTTCAAACAGTGCCCTTAATCTGTCTTCAAAATCCAGTGTTGTCTATCTCCCCCACTGAAAATAGCATTAATGTGTCACAGACCAATACGCTAGGATCAAACTTAAATTTTCGGTGAACAATCTAGACGGACAGACTTATGGAATTAAGATGTAAATCCTTGGAAATTTAAAATAAACATAAATGTTGACTCAAGACAGTGTTTTATGGTCTAGCTTTTTTTTGGGGGGGGTGCTCCTTTGTGAGGATGAAGGAAGTTCTCCCGTTGATTTTTTTTTTTCCTCCCCTACTCCAAAAGTGCTATATAATTTGATACCGAGGAAAACAGAATTGCACTCTTTCTGTGTACTGTTAATTTCAGATCCTGTAAAAACACATACTTACCTAGCCTCCCTCATAAATGTCCAACATTCCTTCCAACTGCCTGTACAGAGCCTTGAATCTCCAGTCTGGCTCTAGCCCCTAGATCCCCAGCTACAGGAATTTCATACAACAGAGACTTAAAAGCTCCCATGAACCATAAAAAGTTAAGAAGCATGGAGGCCAGTGAACATGAACGTGAAGGAGCAACCACCACCCCTGGGCTTCAGGAAACTATCTGATGATCACCTGCGGCATCAGCCAACCTACCTGTTGATAGATGAGTTCTACAAGTTCTTGCAAAGCATCATCTGTTGTAACCCAGCCATTCAGGGTCTCTGCAAACTGTTCAATTTCAGTTTCAAAACTGCCAGGCTGCTCTGTAAGATGATTCAAAAAATCCTGAACATATTCTGATAGAGTAGGATAATCCTCACAACCATCTTCATAGGATTCCTATAGATGAAAAGTTTTAAAAAAATGTTTTAATCCATGCAACGGGCTAAAATAAACCTGAGGCAGCTTTAAGGTGAGCGGTCTCTAGCACAAATGATTCTTCACATGATAAAATTTATTTTCTTCAATAAAATTAAGCCCACTGAATCATTCTTCCTCGCCCAATGGCCAACGTGTTACATTATAGCAGAAGGACTCCATCTAACTGGGTAGGAAACTGTCTTTTCATTCTGGCAGATTTACAAGACAACCGAGAAAATTTAAACCAATATTTCACTATAATACGGACATCAAAATTTTGATCTATTTATGGGTATAACATCTGAGATCTGCTTCAAAGTGGGAAGGAAGAAGGGGCCAGTGATAATAGAAACAAGAATGGCCACAGGTAGCTAACTGTTGAGGCCATGGGGATTCATTATACCCTTCTCGTACTTTTTTTTTTTTTTTTAAAGATTTTATTTATTCATTTGAGATACAGAGATAGAGAGAGAGAGAAAGCATGAACAGGGAGAGAGGGAGAGGGAGAAGCGGGCTCCTCGCTGAGCCAGGAGCCCAATGTGGGGCTCGATCCCAGGACCCTGGGATCATGACCCGAGCCGAAGTGTCATGCCTAACCATGCCTAACCATCTGAGCCACCCAGGCGCCCCCCTTTTCGTACTCTTAAAGGTATTTGAGAATTTCTGTATTGGGGAGGAAAAAAAGCTAGTAAGACTTGTCATCTGTTAATCCCCAAAGACAGTGAAATATATATAGTTAAGGGACTATAACATTTCCCCATAGTACATTGTGGCAGACTGCTATATCCAGCCTTCTAGCCAACCTTGACTGGAGTAGTTTCCAGCTAATGTTTTACCACTATCACCTTTGGTAGTTCCCAATCTTTTAATTAATGGCTGGAGGCTGAACAGGGGGAGGACTGCAAAAGGTATCAGATTATCAACCCTATACTTGCAATGCCTGGAATACTAACCAAGCATTCTGAAATTTACTTAACAGTTATGATTTAATAATAACTATATTACTGATGAAAGTTACCCTTTTCCAAAGGAGTCAAATGAGAAACCACACGAAAGAATTATGACCATAATATAGAAGCATTTTATGAAGGGGTTAAGTTCTAAAGCCAGTGAGTGCATAAAGAAAAAATAAAATCACACCCAGTCCAAATTCCCCTTAGGAAAGCTCCATGTTAGATGAATACACAATCTTAGTAGAAAGGCTAATCCAACCAGTTGGTCCTACTATTTTTTCAGCTGACCACCACTTAGAGGCCATGTTATGTAGTTTTTATGTATTTCCAGATATTAAAGTGATACTACTTACCATGACAAACTGCATGTGCTATCACAGGCACTAAGGAAATAGAACCAACTGCAGGAAGAGCGGACTCATGTGCCCGTATCATGCTCACAGCGTTTGCTGAGCGGAACAGGTAAACGGACAGATTAAATGTCTAAGCTCAAAACTGAATCCAAATTAAATGACTCCACTCTAAGGGCGCCTGGCTGGGTCAGCTGGTAGTGCAAGGGACTCTTGATCTCAGGGTCTTGAGTTCGACCCCTACACTGGCTACAGAGATTACTTAAAAATAAAAATTTTTTCTTTTTTTTTTTTTAAAGATTTTATTTATCTATTTGACAGAGAGATAGACAGAAGAGCACAAGCAGAGGGAGTGGCAGAGGGAGAGGGAGAAGCAGGCTCTGCACTGAGGGACTCCAGGATCATGACCTAAGCCGAAGGCAGTCACTCAACCAACTGAGCCACTCAGGCGCCCCTATTTTAGAGTCTTTTAAAAAATTTTTATTTTTGGGGCGCCTGGGTGGCTCAGATGGTTAAGCGTCTGCCTTTGGCTCAGGTCATGATCTCAGGGTCCTGGGATCGAGTCCCACATTGGGTTCCCTGCTTGGCGGGGAGTCTGCTTCTCCCTCTGACCCTCCCCCCTCTCATGTGCTCTCTCTCATTCTCTCTCTCTCAAATAAATAAATAAAATCTTAAAAAACAAAAAAAATTAAAAAAAATAAAAGACTCTAAAATAAATTAACATTGACGAAATTCAAATTTATTCATCATAAACATTACAGCTATGTGACAGAGAATTAAATGAGTTAATGAGTAAATGCCCCTGGACCAGTGAAGAGCACACAGTAAGGCATTAAGTCAGCAAATCTTTACATTTCTGAGAAAATACTAAAACATATTCCAATGCCATAGCTGTGTTCTCATACCTAAAGGATCATATCTAAAAGCATCTAAAAATAAAAAGCTATGCTTCTTGGTATGTAGGATGATACTCTGATTAATGAGCTAATAGCCACCAATTGCCTGTAAAATATGGGACAGTCCCTTTAAGAGCTCTGCAAGGCTGCCTCAATCCCAAAAAACTCTGAAGCAAGCATTACTGTTCCCTGTGCACAGATGGAAGAAATGAGCACAGAGCAGTTAAGTCACTTTGGTTATTCATTCAAAACCCTTCACTGAGTGCCTGCTAAGTGCCAAATACTGTTCCAGGTGCTGGGGGTACGGTCTTGGCATGAATAAAGGAAACAAAGTCCCCCTCCAGTGGAGCTTATCTTCCATCACAGAAGACATCATTCAGATCTTAGAATATACTATGAAAAAAAAAAATGGGCTGAAACTAATGTAACACTGTATATTAACTATACTGGAATTAAAATTTTTAAAAATAAGAACAGAGGGACGCCTGGGTGGCTTAGTTAAGCGTCTGCCTTCAGCTCAGGTCATGATCTAAGGGTCTTGGGATCGAGCCCTACATTGGGCTTTCTGCTCAGCAGCAGAGTCCACTTCTCTCTCTGATCTCTCCCTCTGTGATCTCTCTCGCTTTCTGTCAAATAACTAAAATCTTAAAAAAAAAAAAAGGAAAAAATGGGAAGAATTCTGAAGAATTAACATCTAATCTGAGAAAAAAGAAAAAAATAAAACCAAAAAACCCAGTCCTACAAATACCTAAGGAGAGAGAGTCTATATATAGTAGGCTCAAGAAGCACGTAGGCCCCAAGGATAGGTGCTTACCTGACACCTTTGAGAAAGAAAAGCCAGAACACAGAAACTGAAGATGGGGCAATAGTTAACATTATCAATGAAGCAGATGGGGAAACTGTGTAGGGTCTTGGGAACAACAGGGAGACTGCCTCAAAAGCCAGTGGAAAAACCATCGGGCAAAGGCATAGAAGCTGGGGTATGAACAAGGAAGGACCATGTACCAACTTAAGTAATTTGTAAAGTCACACAGCTAGTTAGAAGAACTGAGCACAGAACAAACCCTGTACTTCTAACCTCTATGCTATACTCCAAGTAACTGACAAAGGCTTATAACCCAACCTTGACATATGTACGAAAAAAATCCATCTAACAATCTATCAACAAAGAACTGGTTAAATATACCAACTTATATCCACATAATGGATCATATAGTCACCTGACAAGATATATTTATATCAATACAGAAATCACCAATATGTTAAAATGAAAAGAACACAGAACCATTATTCTAGTACAGTTTAATTTTAAGAGATTTATAGACTATGAAAAGCTCTGGAAAGATAGACAAGGGATAAACAGTAGTTAGCCCTGGAGTAAATAAATGCTCATATTATGAATAATGACCATTTTTTATAAAATTGTGAAACCAGTTAAGCATTATAAATGTATACATTAAATAGTTTAATATTAGCCAGGTACATATGTGAGTTTCACAATTAAAAATTAGTTTTTGATATATAGTTTTACAGACTTGTAGTGTCCCTATTAAGAGAAAAGAAGGAACCCTACAGGTCCCAACTGAAGGTATTAATGTCTGATTTCTATCAAATGTCATCCACTGTGGCAAAAATGCAGTCTGGAACACTGATTTGTAGTCTTTTCAATAAGACCAATTCTCTTGTAAGAAAATTTGAAGTCTGGGGGTGCCTAGGTGGCTCAGTTGGTTAGGCATGAGACTCTTGATTTTGGCTCAGGTCATTATCTCAGGCTTGTGAGGTAGAGCCCCGTGCTGGGCTCCCTGCTCAGCGGGGAATCTGCTGGAAATTGTCTCTCTCCCTCTGCTCCTCCCTCCGCTCGCATGTGCACATGTGTGCACGCTCTCTAAAATAAATCTTTAAAAAGAAAATCTGAAGTCTGAAAGTAAAAAAGGAAAGCAGAGCTGCTCTAATTGTAAGCATTACAGGGGATTGATCAAGGTGGTGCCTGGCTGGGTCAGTGGAGCAGGTGACTCAATCTCAGGGTCGTGAGTTCAAGCCCTAGGTTGGGTGTAGAGATAACTAAAAATAAACAACGACAGGGAACTGATCAGAGCCTGTTGTTTCAAGCAAAAAAGGAAGCACAGCATACTGTGGACAGACGAGGACTCTAACATGTTTGAGTTATTTCTCTAGTACCAGATTTTTTAGAGTACAAATTTTGTCAGTCTTCAAAGTGGAGTTAGATGGCCTGCAAGCTGAGGAATATTTAAAGTTTTATGTATTTTTCTTAGAATTCTGACAAGATATTAGGGAGGGACATCAGATAGAAAACATACTTTTCATGGAAGATACTCTGAATGCGTTGCTAGAGATCTAAAGCAGCAGGAATAAAAGGAAACTAATCTGACACTTAGATGGTGGAATAATCAAGACTACTTTAGTTAACTGGATTGAAGGGGGCAAGAGTGTGAAAGAAATGTGAGTCAACACACCGTTTTTTTAGCCTGAGTAGCTAGTTAGAATATAAAAAAAAAGTTTGCAGAAGATAAATTCTTTTTTATACTTGAGTTTCAATGGGAGATCCTCATGAACAAGTCAAAACAAATGGAAACACAAGCCAGGAGCTCAGAGGGAGAATCAGATTTCAGGTATCAGTAGACAGGCAATGGTCAGATTCTAGGTGATAGGATCACCAAGGCAGGTAATAAAATGGAAAAAAGAGAACCTCAGGGACTACAATCTGAGAGAAGGAATGATCTGCAAGTTGCAAGGATGAAGAACCGCCACAGTGCCCAAAGGAAAAAGGAGAGGTGCTCATAGAAGAAGCAAATGCTACAGAATAATTTTACACGTTGAAACCTGAAAGAACAATGGTTGCAGTCCTGGAAGTGAAAGACTATGCACAGAGAGGAAAAAATTAAAATTAGTATCTTAACTATTCAGTTCTTATAAAAAGAAACTTCTAAAAGACTGAAAAGGTACCCTTGGCCCCTAGCACAGGACCTGACACACTGGAACTTGTTACACTGCATAGATCATACTGTGGTCAAAGTCTACTAGGATAGGGATTGAGAGAACAATAGATTTTCAGACCCAAAGAGCACCAGTAAAGGTCACAAAAAGTAGTATCAATTCAATTAGGGGGATCAGTCAGCGGAGGTTTGAACAGTGAGAAGTAAATACTAACCGTGAATACTTTTACATTTTGGAGAACATCACTATTGAAAGGCAGAACACAAACAGGCAGTAACTTGAGGGGAATGTTCTTAGAAAAAAGCTGGGAGAGACGGGGGAGGGGGACAGAGAGAGAGAGAGAGAGTGTGTGTGTGAGTGTGTGTGGTGGGGGGATTTTGGTCTCTTAATAAATGCCTTTTTTTTTTTAAAGATTTTATTTGTTCATTTGACAGAGAGAGAGCACAAGCAGGGGGAGCAGCAGAGGGAGAAGCAGGCTCCCCACAGAGCAGGGAGCCCAATATAGGGCTCGATCCCAGGACTCTGGGATCATGACCCGGGCTGAAGGCAGACACTTAACCAACCGAGCCACCCAGTCGCCCCTTAATAAATGCTTTATGAATTCCTATGGAGAATTTTTGGTTCTTGTTGGTGAGCTGTGATTAAATATTCAAGATGTAATGGTTTATCATCAGAGAAGAAGCAATGGGCAGGAGTAGATAGATACAGCAACTCCCTGGTAAGAAGGCACGGAAAGCAAGAAATTCTAGCAGTGGGATTACAGGAAGGACTCTAAGATAAAAGGGTTCAGAATTTTGGAAGGGTTAAGAAAGCACAACAAAAGACTATCATAAAGGCTTTTTAGAAAAAAGCATGAAATCTTGGGGTGCCTGGGTGGCGCAGTTAGTTAAGCAGCCAACCCTTAGTTTCAGCTCGGGTCATCATCTCTAGGTGGTGAGATCGAGCCCTGTGTTGAGCTCTGCCCTCAGTGCGGAGTCTGCTTGGGACTCTCTCTCCCTCTCCCTTTGCCCCTCCACCCCGTACTCCTTCTCACTCGCTCTCAAACCTTAAAAAAAAAAAAAAAAGCATGAACTCTTGTGAAGAGATCCAACTCAAAGATACCCAGATTTTCTTATAAATATAAAAGCAGACTCAAGGCATTTCTGTCCATTTTGTTCACTGCTGTATTTCCAGTGGTAATTGTCCAACTTCCTGTTGAATGAGTGAGTGAATATAGCTAACTCTGGATTATGGCTACTACAAAGAGAAGTCTCCCTCACAACAAGACCTTATCCTAAGAGTCAAGGGAAAAACGAGGATATTGCTATTCTGTGACTAAGTAGATAGAGAAAAATGCTTAGCATTGACAAAGGGTAAAAGGGTAAATGAATAAGACTAGACAGTGCACGAGGGCAGAGGTAGCAAGCTTGAATGACTATAGAATCAAGGTGGAATACAAACAAATGAGACAAGCCAGTGAGCAATTAGAGCTCACACACATTCCATCTAAGGGGGCTGCGTCCATTCAGCTCCAGACAATCTTTGCTCTATTAAAGTTAACAGTCCGGGGGCGCCTGGGTGGCTTAGCTGGTTAAGCATCTGACTTGATTTCAGCTCAGGTCATGATCTCAGGGTGGTGAGACTGAGCCCTGCCTCGGGCTCCATGCTCAGCTCAGAGTGAGCTTGAGATTCTCTCTCCCTCTTCCTGTGTCCCTCCCCTGACTCGGGCTCCCGTTCTTTCTCAGTAAATAAGTAAATAAAGTAATAGTCTGGCACAAACACATATTAGGATTTCAAGAGAAACCAGAAAATTCAGATTTGCAATATCTATTTAAGTGTTGGTAGCTTATTAAAAGGTGCCCCTCCCCCCCAAAAAAGATACACATGAGTCATGGGCTCCCAGTATGCAATCTGCTCTGGCGGACTGAACAAAGAAGCAGCTGATCTAACAGAGGATATCAAGGAATGCCTAACAGAGGACAGTGGCTCAAAGTAAGTGAACATGGCTCAATACACTGCTCTGTAGCCCAGGAGTCACTTGAACTATGTAGAACTATGTAAACTAGTTTAGTACAGACTCGGAAAAAAAAAATTTGCATCCCTCCTATCATAAAATGGCCCAGGTAAATAGGGAGACAAAGAGAAAAGTTTTGTGGCTATTTGAAAGTAAGTACTCTTTACTATTTTATCCAACTACTCACAGCTCTCTAATCATTCCTTTCCTGAGCCAAATACAACTTTTTGGCAAGAACCCAAGCTGTTCTCACTTCTACTTTACATGACTGACAGCCCCTTTCACCCCAAATCAACTGCTCTTCCTGCTTGCCTATACTTTCTCCTTCCCAGCCCCAAAGCTTTTTCCTGGGCAGTCTAAGATGCATGGAGTTTCTGAAACATAAAATACAGCTTTTCCATACCTTTCCTTTCAAAAAATGGAAGGAAAGCACTGGCCCCCAGCCCCAAGAAGTAACAAAGTGGGTGTACCACCGTTAGTTAACAGGTAAATATAAATTAAAACCAGAAGTAGATGCCACACACCTACCAAAATGGCTAAACTTAACAGAAAATTCCAAATGCTGACAAGGAAGCAGAGCAACTGGAAATCACACACTACTCAGAATGTACACTGGAACATCTCTTTGGAAAACTATTTGACAGTCTCTCTTAAAGTTGGCTACCAGGGCACTTTGACTCCATTAGGTGTAGAGATATAGAGATCATTTAAAAGTAAAATCTTTGGGGGAGGAGGGGAGGAGAAGAGTTGGCTACCCTATGTCCTTGTGATTCCACTCCTAGGTATGTACCCAACAGAAACAAGGGCAAATAACCATCAAGACATGGATAGACAGACTAGCAGCCCTATTCACAATAGCCTAAAAGTGGAAACTACTCAAGTGTTTATCAAGAGACAAAGCAGAAGAAGAAAAAAAAGACAAATGGGACTGTGGTATAATCACACAGTGGAATGCTAGGAGAGTAAGTCACCTTCAACTATGAGCTACAAGGTGGATTAATTTAGATGTTCAATAAAATTGTGCAAAGATATTCTGTAGGACTCCAATTATATAAACTTTGAAAACAGGCAAAACTTGTTAAGTCAAAATAGTAATTAACCTAGGAGAGCAGTAATGATTATAAGGGGTTGGAAGGAGTTTTCGGGATGCAGATGACATTCCTTTTCTTGATTTGGATGCTGGTTGCCTAAATGTTCACTTCGTGAAACTTTGAGCTAACCTTTATGTACACTATTCCGTGTTAAATGTCAATAAAACTAAGAAATTAGGAAACATAAGACTTCTGCTAAAGTATCATCATTTCTTTAACCCTCTAATGGTTCCTGCCCCACTTATATACAATTAATTGCTATGCATTTACCCAGGACACATTCCTTTCTATATATCCCAGTTGTGCTATTTTCTCCCACTGAAGAAAAATGTGATCAATTTTTTTAAGTTCTTATACTGACAAAGATGAATCTGAAAGTTTAAAAGTTCTTCAGAGCTGTGTAAACACTTTATCAAAACCCTTTAGGGCGCCTGGGTGGCTCAGTTGGTTAAGCGACTGCCTTCGGCTCAGGTCATGATCCTGGAGTCCTGGGATCGAGTCCCGCATCAGGCTCCCTGCTCGGCAGGGAGTCTGCTTTGCCCTCTGACCCTATCCCCTCTCATGTGTTCTGTCTCATTCTCTCTCTCTCAAAATAAATAAATAAAATCTTTAAAAAAAAAAAAAAAACCCTTTATATTTCTTAACAGTAGTTAATTAGAACCAGAAACACTTCTGTTTTAACAGAGCCCAGATGTGTAACATTCAAAAGCCTACCTCAAATTAGTCTGCAGCAAAACCATGGTTTAATTTACCCTAAATTTACCCTAAATGAATATTCAGCTATCTTGCTAAAATCAAATTTTAAGTCAGCTTTGCCAGGCCATTATTCTATAGATTGTCCAATAAGCCTGAACACAAATTTTAGTTTTATATATTGAAAGCGCCCTTAACCATATCCTGTATTAGCCTAAAAATACTCTAAAGATACTGGGAATACAGCAGTGAATAGAGACAAGGTCTACTCTCAATTTACATTCTGATATTTAAAACATGGTAACTACAAAATATATTCCCGAATCAGTTTTGGTTCCTCATGAGTTCAAAGAATTCATAATAAAAGGTTTTTATGTGTAGTAGAAAGCACCAGCATACTGATAATAAAATACAGTAATAACCACATTATCCCAGTAATATTAACTCAGAATTGTGGTAAAAAGGCCTACTTACTGTATAATTAGAAGAATAACCTGATGGGTAAAATTCAGGAGCATTCGCAGACAGTTTAGACATTAACACAGGAGCTACAACCACCTGGGGTTTAGCCATTGCTGACTCCAAGTTCTGCTGTGGGATATTATCCTGTGAACTAGGTGGAGCTCTCAGGGGCCTCGTTTGTTCTGAGAAAGGAAAAATGAGGTGTTAGACGCATTCCTTCCTTTGTATAGCAACTTACTATCTCCTGAAAAACCAAATGAGAAGGGCAGGCTTTTAAGAGTTAAACGAGAACGGTCACGAATTTTAAGGTTAACGCCAGGATTTTTACAGAGAGCCTGCAAAACGGAACAATAGACTTGCTTTAGCTCATTTGTGGCTATACCTGCCTCCTAAATGAAGGCTTGAGGGCTTTCTTTCCTCTTCTCCTAAGGAGTCGATTACAAAGGTGGTTGCTCGCCTGAGGTCTCCCTTTCCAGGGCTGGGAGGGGGAGGCGATTTTTACTTCCTCCCCGGACGGCCGAACTCGGAGACCGCGCACTGGGCCCCTCCCCCAGCCGGGGCGCACAAAGGATTCCTGCAGCCACCTTCCAAACCCGTTCCCGGCCCGTCCCCACCCCGTTAACAACTGGGCCCCTCGGGGAATGCTTTCGGGGAACGGGGGGGGGCGGGGAACAGCGCGCCGACCTCGGCGCGCGCGGAGGGCCGTGGGGAAGCGTTGGCCCAGGAGGACGGGGTCCCCTAGAGCGGCTCCGTACCTGGGAGCGCCCCGGGCCGGGGAGGCCTCTGGGGCCCGGCGGGGACCTCGCACTGGGCCCCTGGCGGCGGGGCCGTCCTGGGCTGGCGCAGCGGCGGCGGCTGCAGGAAGCCCGGGGCTTTGGGCTGCGGCGGCGGCTGGTGCCGCGGCCGCTCAGCAGGCCCCGCTCCGTTCGGGAAACCGCCGCCCTCAGGCCCGCCCCCTCCGCGGCCCAGGCCCCGGCTCCGGCCCCGACCAGCACCTGGGGCCCGATCGAAACCGTCCGACATGCTCCTCCTCCTCCTCCTCCTCCTCCGCCGGGGGCCGCTGCCGCTGCGCTCGGGAGAGGACGCGGGGGAGGCGCCGCGGGCCGGCTCTCACCGCCGCGCTCACTCGGCCCTCATGGAGGAGGAGGGCGGCGGGCCCCTGCTCGGCTCCTCGACGCTTCGGGCGGAGCGGACGGCAGTCGGAGCACCCGCCGAACCCGCCGCTCCAGAGCGCCCGCCCCCCGCGGCTGCCCTCGGCTTTTCGATTCTCCCCAAAACCCGGCTCCCCCGCCTTCGGCGCGGCGGGGGCGAAGGCGGGTCACAGCGGCCCCCCGCGGCCCGGAGGCCCCGGGCGCGCCCGCCGCGTCTGCTCCCGTTCGCGACCGGCTGGGAGCCGCGGCCCATCAGGCCGCCCGGGAAGCGGCGTCCCGGCCGCCTGACAGCCCTGCTTGCTGCGGGGGCCGGGCGGGGGGGTGCACTTCGTTCCCCACGGCCGGGCCGAGGGCAGAGAGGGGCGCTTACCCCAGGCGGGCCCGACCTACGCGGTGGTTCTCAGGAGAGAAGTGCGAGACTGACGGTTGATGCCAGGAAAATAAAAATACGGGGGGAGGGGGCGTGGAGGCAGCGCCAGGGTTCGCGGACGCGCACCTCCGTGGGCGCGCAGGTGTGTTCAGTGACCCTGCGCCGGCCGCCGGAGGACTGGCGGGAGGACTGGTCCGGAAGGAGGGCTCCGGGAGAAGCTCTGCCACCGGCCTCGTCGGCCACGGCGGAGGGAGGGAGGAACACAGTCAAAATGCAGCCCCCTTTCCCGCCCCTTTTGCAATTCACATCAGGTGTTTATCCCACCTTCTGTGCCCAGGCTTCAGTCTTCTCCCTTTTCTCTTCCCGTCCAGAAAGGTTCTGAAAATGCACTACCTTTCAATGAAATTCCCCTCTTTTTCGTCGCCCACCAGTTCTGTCCAATAAAAATACAGTGCGAACACAAATACAAGCTACTTATGTAATTACAAATTTTCTAGAAGCCACGTTAATGAGTAAAGAAACAGGTGCAATTATTTTTAACGATCTATTTTACTTACCTCAATTTCTCCAAAATGGTAGCATTTCAGCATATAACTAACACAAAAGTATTAATGAGATGCTTTTCCTTTTTTGGTACTAGTCAAAATCCACTGTGTATTTTACACCTTCAGCATGTCTCCGTTGGAATTAGGCACATTTCAAGTGCTCAGTAGGCACATGTGGCTAGTGGCTACCGCATTGCACAACAAAGTTCTTGACGTTATCTATGTGTAAATTATTGTTTTTGTCAGGACTGACAGTGATGAAGCCAAATGAAGGATGAATATAAGTAGTGAGAAGGAGGGAAAAAAATCAATTTCTTTACGGTTATATTGAAACATCCTCACAAACTTCGCTTGTGGGCCTTTATATTAAGCCGGGCTTAATGTTTTCCAATCTTGTCATCTTGAGAATCATTTCAATTAGGAACAAAACTCTTGTTAACAATTTTCTCTTCGTGCTAATAAAAAAAAACATTAACATCTTTACCTAAATGAGTGAGAAGAATGGCCTTAATGAGGGCAATCATAAATAAATGATTCATGCTGTTGATTGTTGACAAAAATAATGAAGTCAGGGAAGGAAGCCAACAAAAAGTACGGTTCCTTGGTATAGAGAAAGAATGTATGAAGCCAGAGCTTGGTTTAGATCCTGGTCTTGATCCTTAATGCCTTCGTGATCCTGGGTAAGCTAGGGATTTAGTTTCTCTGAGCCTCATTTTCCTCATCTTTAAAACAGTAAGTATGTTGTAGTACCCAGCATATATTACAAAGACAAGATTACAGTGTAAAAATTAGATAAGGTGATACTCATCACATTAAAATCCATTCTTTTATATTACTTCTTACCAGGACTTTTCTCTTCAGTAGGAAAGAAAAACGGTATACTCAGACACAGTGAGAGTGAGTTATCCTGATGTTCCACTGAAGTAGGAGCCCTAATCCTGTCCCAGGCTTTTGTTTGCATTCATCACCCTTTTGTTCTCCTTAGAACTTTGATGATGACTAGCACTTTTTTTACACCTGAGACATTCTTATTTGAGAATAAGGCTACTCCGCATCTGTGGTGATATCAGGGTATCTTTATAGCCACCTTTTGTTAGATAAGGTGGTTAATTAAGATGCTATCCTTTGCCTTCTCCCAATTTACTGTTATGTAACTTTAACCCTATTCTTATGAGATGGCAAAGGTGGCCTTAGAACCTGAATGGATTTAGCTTCATTATAATAACACTAGGTAATACTTAGTACGTGCTAGCCACTGTTTCAAGAGCTTTACTTTATCCTTTTATTTAATCCTCACATCCTGTGAGATAAGCATTCCAATTATCCCCATTGGACACCAAAGGTTGCCAAGATATATCCATCTCGGGACTGTTATAGGGCTAAGTGGAGGTGGTAGGTATTGCAAAATGCCAAGAGGCCAGGGGCACCTGTCTGGCTTAGTTGGTAGAGCATGCAACTCTTTTTATTTTTTTTTTAAGAGAGGGAATGGCAGAGAGAAGAGGGGAGAGGGAAAGAGAGAATCTTAAGCAGGCTTGAGACACCCAGGTGCCTCATAGAGCTTGCAACTCTTGATCTTGGGGTTGTGAATTGGAGCCCCATATTGGGGGAAAAGATTCCTTTAAAAAAATGCCAGGAGGTCACACACACACACAAACATAAGTACTATAAAGGACTCTCTGGAGAGAATCATCAAAAAAGCTCCTTCTCTACATTTATGCCTTTCTTATTGATTTATGAGGGTAGGGCTAAATTTGGAGAGTTGGAAAATATGTTATAATATGGGAAAAGGACCCGCTGTAAACCATGGAAAGGAAAGGATTTGTTTCCTTAAACTGGGTTTAAGGGGCGCCTGGGTGGCTCAGTCGTTAAGCGTCTGCCTTCGGCTCAGGTCATGATCCCAGAGTCCTGGGGTCGAGCCCCGCATCGGGCTCCTTGCTCCGTGGGAAGCCTGCTTCTCCCTCTCCCACTCCCCCTGCTTGTGTTCCCCCTCTCGCTGTGTCTCTCTCTGTCAAATAAATAAATAAAATCTTAAAAACAAAAAACAAAAAACTGGGTTTGAGAGATGTTTTCCAGGAAGACTTACCAAGCTGTCTAGTCACTTATGATAGTTGTACCTTGGAAAAACTGTGTCTTGGCACTTAGCATGCTAGATTGTTAATATTTGGTCTATTCTCTATCCTCTGCATTAAACTACTTCTGAAGTCAGAGGACACCTTTTTTTTTAAAGTACCTGTACACCCATTGTGGGTCTTGAACTCACAACCCCAAAATCAAGAGTTGCATGCTCTACCAACTGAGCCAGCTAGGCACCCCAACCAGAGGACACCTTTTCATCTCTACACCCTTAGATCTTAGCCAAGTACTTGGTATACAATAGGCTTTTAATGGTGATAGGAATCACCTGCAATGCTGCTTTTTCCTTAGGTCATTAGTATAGTGATGATAAAAAAAAGACTAGTTTTCTTTTACAGTTTTTGGAAGACTTAAATTTAAAAATGAATATTAAAAAAAGAAGAAAAAATTAAAAAAAGAAGATTGGCTTTCATAAATCTAGCAGAACTTAATGACTTCAAGATCATCATTGGACTGTATGGGAGTAGACAGTGCAGCCTTTCAAGTCCAGGTAAGAGGAGAATGTTTTCATAAATATGAGGGAGAAAATATTTGCAAGCCATATACTGACAAAAGACTTACACTTAGGGGCGCCTGGGTGGCTCAGTTGGTTGAGCGTCTGCCTTCAGCTCAGGTCATGAGCTCAGGGTCCTGGGATCGAACCTCAGCAGGGAGTCTTCCTCTCCCTCTGCCCCTCCTCCCCAACCCCCAGTGATGCTCTCTCTCTCAAATAAATAAATAAAATCTAAAAAAAAAAAAAAAGGCTTGTATCTAGAATATATGAAGAACTCTCAAAACCCAACTGTGAAAGAATAATCCAGTTAAGAAATGGGCAAAATACATGAATAGACATTTCACTGACGAGAATGTACAGATGGCATTTAAGCCCATAGGGGAAAATGTTCAACATCATTAGCTATCAGGTAAATGAAAATTAAAACCCCAATGAGATTTCACTACCTACTTATCACAATGGTTAAAGTAGAAAATAGTGACAACACCAAATGCTTGCAAGAATGTAGAGAAACTAGAAACTGAGTCACTCATACATTGCTGGTGGGAATGTAAAATTGGTATAATCATTCTAGAAACTAGTTCCTGGCAGTTTCCTTAAAAATTATACGTATAACTACTATACAACCCAGAAATTGCACTCCTGGATATTTGTGATGGTTAACTTTATGTGTCAGTTTGACTGGTCCATGGGATGCCCAGATATCTGGTTAAACATTTTTTTCGGGGCATGTCTGTAAGGGTGCTCCCGAAAGAGATTAGCATTCAAACCAGTAGACTGAGTAAACCAGATGGCTCTCCCCAAAGTGTCATCTTATCCACTGAGGGCCTAAAGAAAGCAAAAAAGAGAAGGAAGGGAGAATTCCATCTCTCTGTCTGATTGCTTGGGCTAGGACATTGGTCTTTTCACTTTGGACTGAGACTTGCACCATTGGTGCTCTGGTTTTCAGGCCTTCAGATGTGGACTGTAACAATACCACTAGCTTTCCTGGGTCCCCAGCTTGCAAACAGCAAATCGTGGGTTGTTTCAGCCTTTATAATCATGTGAGACAAATCTGAGGATTGGTTTTGAGTATTACAATGTCATGGAATTTGTGTGCTAGTTGGTTTCTTTTCTATTTCCTTTTTGGAATGGGAATGTCTGTCTTATGCCTGTCCCACCATAGTATTTTGGAAGCACATAACTTAACTGGTTTCATAGCTTCACAGCTGGAGAGGAATTTTGCCTCAGGATGAATGTCTTTGAATTTTGCCTTGAATCTCAGTCATATCTGATTTAATGATATTTATTTATTTATTTACTCCGTGTGAGGACACAGCAAAAAGATGGTCATCTGCAAACCAGGAAGGGGGCTCTCACCAAAACCTGACCATGCTGGCACCTGATCTTGGACTTCCTAGCCTCCAAAACTGTGAGAAATAAATTTGTTCTTTAATCCACACAGTCTGTGGTATTTTGTTAAAGCAGCTCAAACTAAGCATTTTCCCCAGAGAAATGAAGATTTATGTTCACACAAAACCATGTACCCAAATTTTAATCACAGCTTCATTCATACTATTCCCAAACTGGAAACAACCTACATGTTCTTTAATGGAGGAATGGTTAAACTGTGGTGCGTAGAATACTACTCAGCAAGAAGGACAACTTCTGAGACACACAACTTTGACAGCTCTCACAGGAATTATACTGAGTGGGGGGAAAAAGCCAATCTCAAACAGTTATTGTGTGATTAATTTATACAGCCTTGAAATGACAAAATTATAAAGATGGAAAATAGCTTAGTGGTTGCCAGGGATTAAGGAGGGGCTGGGGTTTGGAGGGAAGTAGTGTGGCTACTGAAAGGGTAGATACTATGAGGAATCTTTGTAATGGAACCATTTTGTTCTTGACTGTGGTGGTACTCACGTGAATCTACATATTGATAAAACGGCATAGAACTAAATACATGTACATGTGTGTACACACACAAATGGGTGCATGTAAACTAAGGTAGGCGTATTGTCAATTTCCTGGATGTGATATTGTGTTATAGTTATGTATAGTTATGTAAGATACTACCTTTGGGGGAAACTGGGTAAAGAGTAAACAAGATCTCTCCATAGTCTTTCTTTCTTTCTTTCTTTCTTTTTTTAAGATTTTTTTTACTTATTTGAGAGAGAGAGAGCGAGTACAAGTGGAAGGGGCAGAGGGAGAGGGTGAGAGACTCGTAAGCAGACTCTGTATGGAGCCCAATGTGAGGCTCCATCTCAGACCCTGAGGTCATGACCTGAGCTGAAACCAAGAGTTAGATGCTTAACCGACTATGCCAGCCGTGTGGCCCTCTCCATATTATTTCCTATAACTGCTTGTAAATCTAAATTATCTCTAAATAAAAAGTTTTAAAAACTGAACACATATAAATAAACCTTGTTCCATCTTATTCCATCACTCCCTACACTTTCCTAGCTAGTTCAGTTCACTCCTCCCTGCCCAAATTATCATGGCAACATATATATCATAAATTAGTGGGGACATCATTAAGAGAGAGAAGAATTAGCTGACATGTTTGTTCTCTTGGGTCTCATTTGTATAAATTATCTTCTGCTCCTAAAGTCTTGGGCCTGTAATGAAATATAGTCCCAGTCAGTCAGCACTTGACTCCCATCTGGATCAAGGCACCAATCCATCTTTGAGTCTGAGATAGCCAGGAATGCTACTTGGGATCTCCCCAACATCTGCTATGCTTACTTGTTTAATGTTGATCTCTTAGCTGGACTATAATTCCATGAGGACAGGAATTCATTCGTTCACTTCTTCATTCATTCAGTAAAAAAAAAAAAAAAATTTTTTTTAAGTAGGCTCATGTCCAGTGTGGAGCCCAACACAGGGCTTGATCTCATGACCCTGAGATCAAGACCTGAGCTGAGATCGAGAGTCAGATGCTTTACTGACTGAGCCCCCCAGGTACCCCTCATTTAGTAAATATTTATCACATGTCTACTCTGTACCTGACACTGTTTTAGTGCTGAGGATAAGGAGGGGTGTGAGATTAGTAGCTTGAGGTGTCTGAGACTAGAAGCAGGAAGACCTGTGATGGTTGTAGTAGAAATTGCAGAGGGAAATGATGATGGTGATTAAGGTAGTGGTAGTGGGGTTGGAGAGAAAGGCCAAATTCAAGAAATGTTTCTGAAGAAGTTGACAGATGTATGAAAGTCTTATTAATAAGCCAGGAGAAAGGATGACTCCCAAGATTCTGGCTTTGATCCTTCAGTCTCCAAAAGCGGGCATACCAGAGCGGGGCAAGTTCAGTGAAAGAGGGGACTCTCACTAGCTCCATTTTGGACATTTCATTTGGCATCCAAGTGGAATTGTTTAGAGATAGGTAAATTATGGAGTTAGAGGTCAAAGGAATATTGCCTAGCATTAGATATTTGAGAGCTGAAGCCACAGGAGAAATGAGCTAACTTAGGGAAAATGGATAGAGGCAGAAGAGGAAAGAGAAGCATACATTTAATGGCTGGGTTGAAGAAGAGAGATCTGTGTCCTCTGTTTACGTAGGACTAAAACTGAGAGAAGCCAGTGGAGAGCAGAATGTAAAACAGGGAGGGCCAGGGGTGCCTGGGTGGCTGTCAGTTAAGTGTCTGCCTTCAGCTCAGGTCATGATCTCCGGGTCCTGGGATCCAGCCCCATGTCAGGCTTCCTGCTCAGCGGGGAGTCGCCTTCTCTCTCTCTTCCCCTGCCCCTCCCCACTGCTTGTTCTCTCTCTCTCTCAAATAAATAAATAAAATCTTAAAAAAAAAAAAAGGAAGGCCAAGAGTGTTGTATGTTACAGAGAGGCCAGATAAAATTAGGATTATGAAGAATCTGTAAAAGTGCACCTTCTCTGAGCTTGAGCACTCTACTTACCTTGGCAGGCACGCACTGCCTGAGGCCGCTAACCAGCTGAACAGCAACTGCCTCTGGGAACCAAGTCCACTTTCACCAAGTGATCTTCCAATTACCTATCTAAATTTGCTTTTTGAGAAGAACAGGAACAACAATAATAGCTAATATTTAGCACTTACTGTGTTCTAAGTAAACAGTTTACATGAGTTATCTCATTTTATTATTTTTTTATTTTAATTTTTTTTTAAAGATTTTATTTATTTATTTGACAGAGGGATAGCAAGAGCAGGAACACAAGCAGGGGGAGTGGGAGAGGGAGAAGCAGGCTTCCTGCCAAGCAGGGAGCCCGATGCGGGGCTCGATCCCAGGACTCTGGGATCATGACCTGAGCCGAAGGCAGACGCTTAACGACTGAGCCACCCAGGCACCCGAGTTATCTCATTTTAATTACCTCATTTCATCTTCCAAACAACGCTGTGATTACACTAATTACTTCCCTCGTGTTATAGATGAAAACACTGAGATTGAGAGAGCCTAATTAACTTGCCTAAAATCACATAAATAGTGAGCAACCCAGTTCTGTTAAGCCCAGAGTCCATAAGCTGAAACCATACTACACTTTTTCTCCAGAATAAGTGCGTCACAGAGATGCAAACATTCTATTGTATTTGAGTTCTATTTCTCACTGTAAATTAATAAACAGGCATTCTCAGGAAATTTGCAAATGGAATAATATAGATTTGCGAGTGATTTGGGTACAGCAGCTGTAGTATTAGGAAGTATTCACAGTTCTAAACCTGATGGTAAAATAAATGGGGGAGATATGGGAAGTTTGTAAGGCAAGTGTATTAGAGATGTTTTGTCGCCATTATAGTTTCTTTTTATTTTAAAGATGGGAGAAAGATGCATTTGTTAGCTAAAGACAATGAGGGGGAAAAGGAAAACATCAGGGGCAAAGGGGGAAACTGAGAGAATAAAGGACCAGAGGAGGAGGCAGGTCACAAATTCAGAGTATAGGTGGCAGAAATGACTTTGGATGGGGGAAAGCTTTTTCGCTAAGAAATGGAAGCAGATGCAGAGAAATTGCAGGAGAGGGAGGATGCTGGAAACTTAAGATGATCTGCATGTTCTCAGTAAAAAGGGAGGAAATGTCTTTATTGTGAGGGTGGGAGACATAAAAAGAGGGAGTTTGAGGAAAGTGGCAACGGTTGCAAATGCTGCTCTGGGAGAGGAAGCTGCTTCGGAAGGGGGCCAGTTCACAGGAGAACTGCTGGGGGCTGCAAAAAGTCCAGCTTAGGTTAGAGACCAGGGATTTGCAGGGGCAACGCTCTGAACAATTTTGTGATTTTCCTCTAGCAACTCTTGACAACCTGATGTAGGAAAGAAATTTCATTAATGTAGTTGAGGCAGGAGAGTAAAGTCAGAAGGGACTGAGGGGCTGCTCATGGCTTAAGCTAGATAGAGAAAGGATTGAAAATGAAAGATAAATGATAGATTGGAAGGAAAAGGGAATCAAGAGTCAGAAAGAAGGGAGTTGGAAAGAAAGAAAGGGGTGGTCAGAGCATGAGATCTGGGTTGAAAATTTTAGAGGAAGATCTTGGTGAATAATTACAACGGGCAACATTCTACTAATTGCACAATTCAACTAATTGAACTGAAGTGCTTGCTGGCTAGCAGCAAGGTAATATAATAGCTAGAAATGCTATTTTCAGGGTCCAAATATGGCATTTGAAAGACAATTAGGAACATCAATGTTTAATGTATAAATATCAAGTAAGAGGTCTTTTGCTACTTATGTGTTCTATTTCCCTCTCTCTCTCTGGCACAGTCTATGTACTGCTCTTTTTGTTGGCACGAGGCCAAAAGCCAGTACATTTGATCTTTGAACAACATGGGTTTGAACTATACAGGCCCACTTATATGCAGATTTTTTTCAATAAATATAATATGGTACTGTAAATATATTTTCCTTATGATTTTCTTAACATTTTCTTTTCTCTAGGTTACTTTATTATAAGAATACAGTATACAATACGTATAATATACAAAGCATATGTTAATTGTTTATGTTATTGGTAAGGCTTCTGGTCAACAGTTGGCTCTTAGTTAAGTTTTGGGGGAGTCAAAAGTTATATGCAGATTTTCAATTACGAGGGGTGGGAGAGGGTCAATGCTCCTAACCCCTACATTTTTCAAGGGTCAACTGAATCTTCTTTCTGTTTCAACTCTTATGGGGCACTCACAATGTTTCTCTAACTCAACAAATATGTGTTGACTGCCTAATGTAGCCAGACAGCTTCATGACCCTGAGTCAAGAGTTGTAACCTCCTGGGTGTCTGGGTGGCTCAGTCGGTAAGCACCTGCCTCTGTCTCAGGTCATGATCTGGGGGTCCTGGGATTGAGTCCCATGTCCAGGCTCCTTGCTCTGTGAGGAATCTGTGTCTCCCTCCCCACCCCCCCGACTCTCATTCACGCTCTCCCCCCACCCTGTCTAAATTAAAAAAAAAAAAAAAAGAGTTGCCTCCTCCTCCAACTGAGCCAGCCAGCCACCCCTGCCCATTTCTATTTGGATTTTTAAAAAACTGTTGAGTTTTGGGGCACCTGGGTGGCTCAGTCGTTAAGCGTCTGCCTTCAGCTCAGGTCATGGTCCTGGGGGTCCTGGGATCGAGCCCCGCATTGGGGTCCTGGCTCAGCGGGAAGCCTGCTTCTCTCTCTCCTACTCCCCCTGCTTGTGTTCCCTCTCTCTCTGTGTCTCTCTCTGTCAAATAAATAAATAAAATATTAAAAAAAAAGAACTGTTGAGTTTTGAGAGTTCTTTATATATTCTACATACACACCCTTTGTAGATAAGTGTTTTGCAAATATTTTCTCCCATTCTTTTCTTTTTTTTTAAAGATTTTATTTATTCGTTTGACAGAGAGTGGGAGAGAGTGAGAGAGAGCACAAGCAGGGGGAGTAGCAGAGGGAGAGGGGGAAGCAGGCTCCCCACTGAGCAAGGAGCCCTATGCAGAGCTTGATCCCAAGACCCCGGGCTGAGCCAAAGGCAGACGCTTAACCCACTGAGCCACCTGGGCACGCCTATTTTCTCCCATTCTGTAGCTTGTTTTTTAATTCTCTTAACCTGAACCTGGTCTTTTGCAGGTTTTCTCATTTTGATGAGATTCAATTTATCAGTTTTTACTTTTATAAATCATGCTATTGGTGTCAAGCCGTGCCCTAGACCCTGAAGATTTTTCTCTTATTTCTTTTAAAAGGTTTTGTGGTTTTGTAACCGAACCAACATGAGTTTGTTCCTTGGTGAGTCAGAAATTGCACCAGGTTGAGTTGTGGCACAAAGAAAACTTTCATTTGTAGCAAATGAGATCATAGGGAATGGCTTCCAAAGCTGTGACTCCCTCAGAGGGTGAATGGGTTCCTTTGGGTTAGGGTTAGGGTGAATATTTAGATAGAGAAGCCTTGCCATCCTGCAGAGAGGAGGGCATAAGGTCATGCCTGCGCCTAGGAAACACACCTATACACACATTGTATGTTATGTAAATGAGGCTGAGGCTCCTCCTGGGGCAGAGATTGTAGTATTATTATTAGGTGAAGGTCACTGTAGGTCATTCCCTAGGTCAGATCATGGCCCATCTGCACAGGTGTGAGCCAGGTTTAGCTCAAACAGTCTTGGTGGTCTGGGCAGCGGGGAGATTATGTCAGTGCAGTTGCCATCACCAGTTGGGGGGAGGGAGGGGGGTGGTTTCAGGTTTCATGTGCCTGAGTCTAGAGGAAAGCCTGAAAGAAGAGCTTAGGGGAAAACCTAAGACCAAAGTTAGTGGGTACAAACAGGTGGGCAGTAAACACCGGGTCTTGGGGTCTAGCGGGTGACAGTTTTATTTACATTAAAGTCTGTATTCCATTCTGATTTAACTATCGTATAAACTGTGAGATTTAGGTTTAGGTGGAGTGTTTGTTGCCTATGGATGTTCAGGCTCTTCAGCACCATTTCTTGAAAAGGCAAATGTTCCTCCATTGAATTGCTCTTGCATCTTTGCCAGAATTAAACTGGACACACTTCTGAAAATCTATTATGGGCCAGACCCTGGGCTATCTTCTTTACAGTAGTTTTTTCTCCCCTTTACAACCTGCAAAATCGTTATTTAGCATCTGTTCTGTGCCAAACACTGTGCTAGTTTGGAGAACTGAGAGAAGAACAAGCCTGCCTAGAATGCTTTACAGAGGAAGAGACAAGCATGAGCACGTCTGCAAAGAGTAGGGAGAACAGGGAGAGCTTTCTAGACTGAAGAAAAAGCATGTCAAACGGCTAGAGGGTGTAGAACAGCTTTGTACATTTAGGAAGCAGTAAGTATATTATAGCTAGAAGGAGAGGAACAGGAGAGAATTTTCTCGTGTTGAGTTTAGAATACCTGTGGATATCTCATTGGAAATAACCAGTAGGCAATTGCCTACATGGGTCTGGAGCTCAAGAGAGAGATTTGGGCTGGACACTAAGCTTTGGAAGTTGTCATAGTACAGTTGACATTGGACTGCCAGGGGAAAAAAGTATTAGAGTTAAAAGAAAAGAGGGCCAAGGGAACATTTGAAACATTTGCACATTTAAGTGGCAAAAGAACTGAGAATGAATGGTTAAAGAAGTAGGACATTCTACTAGAGTGGTATGTCCACAAGCAGCAAAGGTGAGAAATTCTAGTTTTTGCTTTTCTGTTATGGGTAACATCTAGCATAAAAAAAGATCTACAAAGAGATTATGTTTCACAAGACTGCTTAAAAAAACTGTTTATTTGAGCTAGAGTTTTCATCAAAATGCAATATCTAAAAAGTTGAATATAAACATGTTAACTGCTATTATGGAGTTTTATTTATTTTATTTTATTTTATTTTTTTAAAAGATTTTATTTATTTATTTTGAGAGAGAGAATGAGATAGAGAGAGAGCATGAGAGGGGGGAGGGGCAGAGAGAGGGGCAGACTCCCTGCCGAGCAGGGAGCCCGATGCGGGACTCGATCCCGGGACTCGATCCCGGGACTCCAGGATCATGACCTGAGCCGAAGGCAGTCGCTCAACCAACTGAGCCACCCAGGCGCCCCTATTATGGGGTTTTATAATCAAGTAACTTGAGAGTGGTAACTATATAACATATAGTTATATATGTTTAAAAACTGAGGGAAAAAGGCAATTAGGTCAAGTCTTTATTAAGAAAGCAAAACAAGGGGTGCCTGGCTGGCTCCATCTGAGGAGTGTAAGACTCTTGATCTTGGGGTTGTGGGTTGGAACTCAACGTTGGGTGTAGAGATTACTACAAAAAAAAAAAAAAGAAAGAAAGAAACTTTGAAAAAAAGCAAAACAAGTATATTAGGAAATTCTTTTAATTATTAATATAAAATAACTTCCACCTGCATTTCCCCCAAATAATTTGGATTTCCACTTTAAATTCAAGAACTGGTAAATCCACATATGTTTTAAAAAAAACAACAAATAACTACTCCTCTTTATATTGTAGTACCCTTACTAACACAGAATGCCCCTGCAGTGGGTTGAAGAGTGTCCCCCGCCCAAATTCATCACCACCCTTATTTGGAAATACAGCCTTTGCAGTTGTAATTAGTTAAGGATCTTGAGATGAAATCATCTTGGATTTTAGGGTGGACCTTAATTTCTCTGACTGGTGTCTTTATATGAGAAAGGACACGAGATTTGGGCACAGAGAGATACACATAGAGGGTGGCAATGTGGTGAGGAGGCAGAGGTTGGGAGTCTTGTGACTGTAAGTCAAGGAACACCAAAGGATTGCTGACAACCAGAAGCTTTCTCCAGAAGGTAGGAGAGAGGTGTGGGGCAATTTCTGTCTCAGAACATCCAGAGGAATCAACTCTGCTGACACCTTGATATCAGACTTCTGGCCTCCAGAACTCTGAATGAATGCATTTCTGCTGTTTTAAGCCACCCAGTTTGTAGCAATTTGTTACCCCTATCTCTCACCATCTTCCTGGGCCCCCAAAGGTATTTATGTTCTAAAAGAAAAAAAAAACATAGATTTTTTTATCATTGGCACTTACTATATGGGGAGAACAATATCCACAAAAGTCTGCTGAGTTAGTTCTAAACAATTCTTTTTTTTTTAGGATTTTATTTTTATTTCTTTGACAGAGAGACACAGCGAGAGAGGGAACACAAGCAGGGGGAGAGGGAGAGGGAGAAGCAGGCTTCCCGCGGAGCAGGGAGCCCGATTCAGGACTGGATCCCATGACTTTGGGATCATGACCTGAGCTGAAGGCAGACGCTTAACGACTGAGCCACCCAGGCGCCCAGTTCTAAACAATTCTAAATGCAAAGTGGTTTTTTTTTTTTTTTTAATTTTATTTATTTATTTGAGGGAGAGAGAGGGAGAATGAATGGGGGGGGGGGGGAGGGGCGGGGGGGGAAGCAGAACTCCCCCGAGCAGAGAGCACCAGGACCCTGGGGATTACAACCTGAGCCAAAGGCAGACACTTAACCAACTGAGCCACCCAGGTGCCCTGCAAACTGGTTTTATTTAAACAAGCTGCTAGTTATTTAGCTTTGTGCTGGCTATTTAATGTCAGTTTTCCTCGATCCTCTCCCAATTAATGTTGAACTTACACTAAGTGTAAGTTCATTTAGTCGGTTAATATTTGTTTCCTAAAATCAACACAATCTTGATTGGTCTGTTGGGAAAAGAGGGCTGAGATTGGGGTTAGTGATGATTGCCTTAAAACCAGTCAAGTGTCTGCATTATTCAAAATCCCTGGAGTCTAAGGAGTCTAAGAATACTTTCTCATTGGAGTTGTTCACTTTGCTAATATTTACTTGTAAAAGGGAAGCTTGAAACCATAAACTACTGATAACTGTTTAACATAATAATCATAATGAAAACACATTTAATTGACCCATCTCTGGCCTGGTTTTAACTGGATGCAGGGTTTTGGTAATGTGTCCTCTTTAGGATTCAAGTGGTTTTTATTTTATTTTATTTTAAGATTTTATTTATTTATTTGACAGAGAGAGAGAGAGAGCACAAGCAGGGGGAGCTGCAGGCAGAGGGGGAGGGAGAAGCAGGCTCCCCACTGAGCAGGGAGCCTGATGCGGGGCTCCATCCCAGGACTCTGGGATCATGACCTGAGCTGAAGGCAGATGCTTAACCAACTGAGCCACACAGGTGCCCCTAGGATTCAGTTTTTGATCGCATATCTTCTCAGGCTCCGTCTACATTTTGATTTTTGGCTATTGGTCACCTCTCTGGGTTGAGGCTCCAAGCAGACCCTAATGGTGTGTTACACTCTAAAGATTTTATCTTTTTTTGTTTCTAATAGATTAGGACTCAATAGTAAATACTATCTTTAAGCATTTGTGGGTACAAAGTCTCCTAAATTTCAGAGGGTTTAAATTTGGATGTGTTTAAAATTGGATCTATTCAGGGGTGCCTGACTGGCTCAGTCAGTAGAGTGTGGGACTCTTGATCTCGGGGTTAGGTTTGAGCCCCATGTTGGGTGTAGAGATTACTTAAAAATAAAATCTTAAAAAAAATAAAATTGGATTATCCAAATTTAAATTATTTATTAAATATTTATTATTTAAGTTTTTATTTATTAACTTAAATTAAGTAATTATTAAAGTAACCAAATCATAGACCAATCTGTAATGAAAATTTACATATATGTGAAAGGTATCTTTTTTTTTTTTTAAAGATTTTATTTATTTATTTCACAGAGAGATAGCGAGAGCAGGAACACAAGCAGGGGGATTGGGAGAGGGAGAAGCAGGCTTCCCGCCGAGCAGGGAGCCCGATGTGGGGCTCGATGTGGGGCTCGATCCCAGGACCCTGGGATCATGACCTGAGCCGAAGGCAGACGCTTAATGGCTGAGCCACCCAGGCGCCCCTCTTTCTCTCTTTTTAAAAAAGATTTATTGATTTGAGAGAGAGAGAGAGGAGAGAGAGAGAGAGAGAGAGAGAGCACATGAGTGGGGCAGGGGCAGAGGAAGAAAGAGAATCTCAGGCAGACTCCCTGCTGAGCCCGGAGCAGATGCCAGACTCATTTTCAAGACCCATGAGATCATGACTTGAGCCCAAATCAAGAGTCCTATGCTTAACTGACTGAGCCACCCAAGTGCTGTCCCCCCCACCGCCATCATATTTTCTAAAATACGGAGCTTGTGTCCTTTCCTGTCGGTGAACTCTTTCAGGAGAAGGGCAGTATTTTCCCTTGACATCCTCTGGATGTCAGTGGAAATTCATTAGTTGAATGACCTTTTATGCTGGTTAAACACAAGAGATGGATGTTCTTTTTTTTTTTTTTTTTTTAATTTATTTGTCAAAGAGAGGGAGAGAGGGAGCAAGCACAAGCAGGGGGAGCTGCAGGCAGAGGGAGAAGCAGGCTCCCCGCTGAGCAGGGACTTGGATGATCTTGACCTAGAGCTGAAGGCAAAGCTTAACCCACTGAGCCATCCAGGAATTCCAGCACAAGAGATGTTCTTAAAGGAAGGGTTTCTCTGAAGTTTCTTTCTTTCTTTCTTTCTTTTTTTTTTTTAAAGATTTTATTTATTTGAGAGAGAGAGAGTGAGAGACAGCATGGGAGGAGAGAGGGTCAGAGGGAGAAGCAGACTTCCTGCTGAGCACGGATCCAGGGACTCCCGGATCATGACTTGAGCCGAAGGCAGTCACTTAACCAACTGAGCCACCCAGGCACCCACTGAAGTTTCTTTTTAAGGAATATCTGTTTCGCCTATCTTAAATATTTCACTTAAAGTAAAAAGCAGTGATCATGCTGACACTTCATGATGATTGAGCTTTGGGTAAGTGAACCATTTTATATTCCACATTTGATTCTTCCCACTTTTAATCAGAAGACACCTGCAGACTGACAGAGGTATGTGCAAAGGACAAGCAGGTCCTTATGTTTTGGGGTCCTTTAATAGTTTTGCGGCCATCAACCCAGGCCTTGTCAGGCCACTTCATGTCCACCAAGGGCGCCCTCTAGCGCTGGATATTAATACTACCAGCAGCACGCGGCTTTCTCTGGGCCCGCGGTGGGAAGACCAGTACGTAGACGTGTGTTAATTTTCGGGCCTTGACATCGTTTCCGAGGAATTTAACTCCACCTCTTCGGGCAGAATGGAAAAACAGCGCCCTCATTCCCGCCCTTCACCACCCCTCGGCCTCCTCCCACTGTCCTTTTGGTCCTCTTCTGTTACAGAAGTTCTGATTTTTCCTAGAGAGCTAGAGGAAAGGTACCAAAAATGGAGTTATATTATCCTTGTATTCGCTCTGGTGGAACACTGGAGAGGAAACCACACTTTGTAACCGGTTCTCCAGCTCCAAATGTAGCCCTGAAAACTTGAGCGCCGGCGCAGGGCTCCAGGTTTGATTGACAAGGACGCGCCGAGGGAAAGCGCGGAGGCGGGGCAGGGGCCCGCGGGTAGAGCCCGAGACAAAGAGGTTTTGGCTGCCGCTGAGGAGTGAAGGGCCCTTGGGGTAACTAGCCTTTGCGCTCTAAAGGGGCGTTTGGTGAGGTCGTGTTCTCGTCCGGAGAGAGGGCGGCAGGCGCCGGGCCGAGCGGGCTGAAGGGCCGGGGGGGAGGGGCGCGGGGTGGGGGAGGGGGCGCCGGTGCGTGTGCGTGCGTGTGTGTGTGCGTGTGTGTGCGTGTGTCGCCGTCACGTGGCCGCCGCCGCCGCGGGGTTGGGGCTGTTCTTCCGGTTTGGAGGCTCAGAGCCTCGGGGCCCGAACCCGGGTCTGTCAGCGCGGCGTCCCCCCCGCGCGCGCCGCCCAGGGCCGCCTGGCCTCCCCGCCAAGGTGAGCGGCGCGGCGCGGGCAGCCGGGGCGCGCGATTGGGGCGCAGCTGCGGAGGGGCAGCGGGGCTCGCGGGGATTGTCCGGGCCCCCGCCGAGGAGGAGACCTGTCAAAGAGCAGAAGCGGGCGGGGTTGGCAGTGGCCTGGGTGCGAGGGGCACGCGGGCGCCCGCAGGCCAGAGGCTTGCGTCCGGAAGGAGAACCTCGCCTCGCGGGCCCTCTTTCCTGTCTCTTGCTGGGGCGACGTGGAAAGGAGTGGGCGGGTGGTTGGTGGCAGGGGCCAGGGAACAGGCAGCTGTGCAGGTGCAGATCTTGGAGCTTTGGCGGGCAGCGGGAGTCGTACGGGGTCATTTCGGCCCGCAAGATGGGGGGAGGAGGAGAGGTCATAGAGGACTTTTGATAGAGGGTGCACCTAGAGAAGTGGCAGCTGGACGCCCCGAAATTGCGCTTGAACCTTGAGGGAGTTCGGGGTCGGCGGTCAGCTGGAGACCTAGGAGGTGGCGAGCGGACGTTGTGAGTGTGTCTGTCTGTGCCGGCTGGTGGTGGTCCGGGCAAACTTCACCCAGGCAGAGTGGGGCCCGGGGTTGGCGACCGGGAGGAGACAGCGGTGGGGGCCGAGCTGATTCGAACCCCGGAGGCGGAATGTCTCTTATTCGGCCTTGGCCAATCGGCTTCAGGGGAAGGTTATAAATAGCGGTCCCGGGCAGTTGCCAGCCGCGCTGCAGTTTAGTGGCCGAAGGAGGGGCGGTAGTTTGGTGGCGGTCACACTGCCTGCCAGTCTAAGCTTCTGTAGGGTATTGTGTCCTTGGTTGGTATGCTCTGCTTTAAAAGCGTGACTTGTTTACGGTTGCAGGCGTCCTTTATTCGCCCTGTGGTGCAGGGCAGTCCTAGAGAGATCGCCTTGTAAGGAGTCTTGTAGGACAGACTCCGTTTGGATGGGACTTGCATGCTTTTATTTAAAATGCTCCCCCTCTTCTCCATCACACCCCTTTGATTTGCAAACCTGGCTGTTTTTTTTAAATTTTATTAAATGTACAGTTTAGGATTACTTTCTTATCAGCAAGTGTGCTCAGGCTGTTTACCTTTGCTGATGGAATCAGTTTTCCGCAAGGATACACAGCATTTCATTTTCAAAGGAAATCTCCTGAAACTCTGGAGAATGTGTTCCTTAGATACCTAGGTTTCAAGTTACCTAGCCCTAGTTATTCATTCATTCAATCAAAAAACACTTGCTGTTTTCCTATTTTGTGCAAAGCACTGAGCCAGATGTAATACCAAAGTGAATAATAATAGCAATTAAAATACTGTGTCCTTTTAATCCTCACAACAGACAGGTGCTGTTATTATCCTCATTTTAAAGGTGAGGGAATCAGTTTCAGAGGAGTTAAGTGAATGACTTGCCAAGGACACAGCTAATAAATTACAGAATGGGGGCTTACAACCCACAGGTCACCTTGTTAGCCTCTAGGCTGCCCTCTCTCCCTGCCCTCAAGAATTTTAGTACCTATTGGGGAGAAAGTTATCCGAATAACTTACATTACAGTGCTGTATCAATGATATACTAATTATTTTTTTTTCAATTTTGAGTTGTAAAGCTTTCCCCCATTGCTTCAAAGTCATAGAAACACATGGATAATAAAATAGAGGGCTTTTTAAGTGAAGAGAGGGACAAATATGACAATTAGGCTAGTATTCTATGTTCGATATAAACAAGTACCTGTCTGTGATAACACGGTTTCAGATATTCTCCGAATATCTTTCAGGGTCATTTGTATTTGATTTAGGCTTAGTGGTAGGGACCATTCTTGCCAATAAACTACTTTCTGATCACTGTCCTGTATGTTCATAACTTGAAGTAAGTGGAATTTTTTGGCAAGATCGGCCTCTGAAGGCCTTGGCCTTAACTGATGCTTGATGCCAGGGATCTATTCAACATCAAATTCCCATTTTCTAAGTAGGCAGGACAGTTTTTCCAGATTTTATGAAATAGGACTTCAGCTTTAAAGCACTGTAAAATCTCATCATAAAAGTTTTAGAGCCTAATGGGGTCTAACAAATGAGCTTTCCTATGCTTTTATAGATGAGCAGACTGAGATGCAGAGAGATTCAGGGAGTGAGCGGCAGACTTAGACAACACACAGGCTCTCTTATAGCTAGCTTTGTTCTTTCCCTGATGAGGTCTGGGTAAACCTCATCAGCCCCACGAGAATGGTGGTTGTTGGGGAGGTGGGATGATCCAAGAAGAGAAACTAGGGTAAGTGGGGAGGTTGGGATAAGACTAGGTCATTGGTTGGGGTGCCTGGGTGGCTCAGTCGGTTAAGCGTCTGCCTTCGGCTCAGGTCATGATCCCAGGGTCCTGGGATCGAGCCCCACATCGGGCTCCCTACTCAGTGGGGAGCCTGCTTCTCCCTCTCCCTCTGCTTGCCACTCCCCCCAACTTGTTCTCTCTCTTTCTGTGTGTGTCAAATAAATAATAAATAAAATCTTAAAAAAAAAAAAACTAGGTCATTGGTAATGGTAGGACAGATCTCCCTTAAGGCAAGAATTTTTTATATCTTTGTATCTTTTATATATCTTTTATATATCTTTGTTTCTCCCTTGTTCTTGGCATAGATTCTGTGAATGTTTTGAATTCGGGGCTGGATTTCAAACTGTTGCTCTCCATTCTCAGCCATGACTAACCCTAGAAGTGACCCATGAATAAATGAGGAGAATATTTATGGGACTCAGGAATGCTTGGGATTGAAATGAAATGACATGTGGAAACACTGAAAATATAAAACCTATTCAAGTGCAAAACATTGTTCAGATACATTTCTGATTGCATGCCTGAACCCATGTTGCATGCTTCCGCTTCCTTAGCTTTTTTCACATTATGCTCTCCATCTCAAATGTGTTTCTTTCCTTTTTTCTGAGCCCTGTAGGAATACATAATCTCCTTCTTTGATCCCTCAAAGAGCTTTGGACTTGCCTTACTCTGCTTTGTAGTGTTATTACTTGTTGACTTTTCTTATCTCAAAGTGTGTCACCTATTCCAGTTTGATTCTACAGATGCTTCTAACGGCTGTGCCTCTGACTCAGCCCTCTATACGTGTTTGTTGAATTAAAGGGCATTTTAAGAATAAGCACCATCTGGATTAAGGATTTCCATTCCCAGTGTGGCTTTCTGGTATTTGTAAGAAGTTGCTTCAGGGAGTTGTAGTAGCAGTTCTGAGTAAGCTAGACCCTTCTTCCTCTGGACGCTGGAAGAATGTTTATGGAGTCTGCTAGGATTGGGTGCTGGACCCTAACAGGGCCCACACGATGGGGCAGAGCTTAAAGCAGTTGGTGGAGTTAGCTGAGCTTGACTGATAGAATTCCAGATCTTCTGCTTCTTCCCGATTTTGAAGGAAAGAAAAGAAGGATGGGGGAACACCGGGAATCAAGGGAATGGTGGGCGTGCCTTCAGTGCAGCCCTGGGGATCTGCCATGCAGAGCAGTGGAGGTAACCACTGAAGCTTAGGTCAATAATAACAAAGGTCAGTGACACTTCATCTGGCCCATTTAGAGCTGGTAAAGAAGTAGCCACTTGTGGGCGCCTGGGTGGCTCAGTTGGTTAAGCGACTGCCTTCAGCTCAGGTCATGATCCCAGGGTCCTGGGATCGAGTCCCACATCGGGCTCCCGGCTCAGCCTGCTTCTCCCTCTGACCCTCTCCCCTCTCATGCTGTTTCTCTCCTGCTCACCCTCTAATAAATAAATAAATAATCTTAAAAAAAAAAAAAAGAAGTAGCCACTTGTGAGAACCACTAATGGAAGAGTTCCTAGTTACACCCACACCTACAAGCGCAAACTTATGTGATAATGGCATTTTTCTTTCTTTTTTAAAATTGGTGTCATATCTCACACATGTTTAATTTTTTGAGATGTGCACTTAGCAAACATGCATCTCATGTTCACTCAGTCTCAATTCGGGGGTCTTACAGGATAAGCATCTTGCTGCACTGAATGGGTTGCCAGTGTTTTCTGTACATGGTGGCTAAATAGCTTGCTACTATACAGTTTTATAGACAATTTAAGGGAAATTCAAGGATAACTATGCAATTTTTGCTGTATGTGCAGATTTAGAAGACAACTTTCATGTAAGATGTGATTGGACTCTATAGCAATTTTCTTTTTCAGCTTTCTAGCTACATTAAGGATCAATTAGACTTAGGTGATCAAGGCTTAGAATTGAATAGTGGGTTTATAACCACTATTTTAGTGGGAAAATGGATTTCAAGTTTTACATATCTGAGTCGGAAACAAAGTTTTGAAGCATCTTCTGTAAGTAAAGGGCTTGGCAAATAAATTCATTGTAGATGCCCACATAAAACTTTATATTCCAAGCTCTTTGAATTAGTATTTTTAAAAAATGTTTTTGATGTTCAAATGACAAAGTATGTTTTTCTTAGCACATAAATACTTTATTTTCTTTCGTTTTAGTGATTTACCCTCAAGGAAATTTGGGATTCAGAAAGTTGGGAGCTCATACAAACATGGCGAATCTACTGAAAACCGTGGTGACTGGCTGTTCGTGTCCTTTACTTAGCAATTTGGGGTCCTGTAAGGTTATACCTGGGAAGAAGGATTTTTTACGAACATTTCATACTCATCAGGCTCTTTGGTGTAAAGCTCCTGTAAAACCAGGTAAAGTCTCACGTCAATGGATGTAAGTCAAACCTTCAAGTCGTAGGAGCTAACAGATCTCCTGATGATTGATAAAAGGAAAAGTCATGCAGTGTTACAGCCTGGTGTTTGTGAGTCATCATTTTGCATTAAAAAAAGAACCCTAAGGAGTGCTTTTTAAAAATATTTTCCATGTATAGAAGTTCCTGATCGTCAGTGCTAATAGAGAAGAAAAGAAAATAGAAAAAGAGAAAAAGAGAGATGATAAACCAGTTGAGTTGTACCCAGGAAACTATTGCTCAGAGTAACCATTTCTCCCAGCAGCTCTTCCTCTTTCCTTGTCAGTATGGAGGAATTGTAACATACATGGCTCATCTCTGCTCAAGAATTAGCAACTAAGTATATGAATTAATCTGAAGTAGTGCTTCTTGATTTAGTGAATGGCAACTTCATCTCAGTTGCTTAGGTCAGAAACCTTGGAGTCTTCCTAGATCTTCACAGTAGGTACGGTTCAGCCCTACCTTGTATCCGGAGTCTGTTCTTCTCACCATCACTGCTGTTATCTTCCTGTTCCATGCCACCATCATCTGTCACGGGACCACCATCATCTGTCACGGGACTGTTGTGCTCATCTTCTAAATGTGCTCTATGCTTTCTGCCTCTGCTCCTGCTACAGTCTGTTCTATACGTGACAGCATCATCTTTTAAAAATGAAAGATCATGTACTTTTCTATTCAGAATTTGCCACAGTGTCCTAGCCCATGCAGAGTTAAGAGCTGAAGTCTTTTGGTAGCCTACAAGGCCTTCCCTGCTAGGATCCCCATGCTTCTGTTCTAGTGTGCAGGCCAAAAGGAGAAGCTAAATAAGGGCTTTCTAAGCTGAATGAGATCCCTTTATGCACTTCGCACAAAGACCCTCCTAGGACTGTCTATACCTCATGGGCCAAAACTCAGATAGGTGGCCATTATGTGGTTATAAGGGAGACTTGGACATAAAAGAGGTCCTTTGTTCTAGATGGCGACATATTCCATTAAAATCGGCATTCTGTAACTAAGGTGGAAGAACAGGATGGACATTTGGTGGGGGGCAACCTAAAGTTTTTGCCACATAGAATAATGCCCTTCTTTTTACGTTTGTAGGACTCTGTGCATTCAGGATCCCGACACCGCTATGCTTTTTGAGTTCTTATGTCTGTCTTTCATAGAATTCACAGCCTCTTTTCTTGTTCTCACATGACAAGTGACTGTTGGCCAGGTACCTGCCCCTGAGAGTCCTCAACTTTATCTTCAGATTTTTATTTTAGGTGTTCTAGAAAGCCAGATGATCCAAGCGTGATAAAATTGTGTATAAGATAGAAGTAAGTAACTGCATTGAGGACGTGAGAATTGTCCTTGTGACTAAAGGCTGGACATCAAGATCTCTATATTGACTATGCAGGAGACTTTTGTTTATTCAATTTCTGGCTCTTGACTATTTCCTAGATAATCATTTTTTATATCTAAAAGATAATGATTCTATTTAAAATGTATAACGCGACAATTACCACATTGAGAAGCATGAAAAGTAATCCAGTTAGTATTCATATTTAAAAAAAGTGTTTTTTTACGGTTGCCTTATCCAAATAATGATCCAAACAGGATCTACATGTTGTATTTGCTTGCTACATCCCTTCTTTTGATCTCTGTTTCCTTTTTTCTCTTTTTAATTTATTTGTTGAAGAATGTCGTTGTTGCCCTGCAGAATTTCACATTCTAGGTTTGGCTGACTAAATTCCCCTGGTCTTATTAAAACCCAGTTTCTCTGTCCCTTGTATTTTCTGTACCATTTAGCTAGATCTAGAGGCTTGATTAGACTCAGATTTGTTTGTTTGTTTTTTCTTTTTGGTAAGAATACTTCATAGGTGATGCTGTGTATGATCTATTGCATTACATCAAGAAGATTAATCAGTGAGTTTAGATGTTGTTGGTATCCATCTATTAGGAAGCTCCCATCACTGTTTCACTCAAAGGCTATACAGACGTTTAATGATCATTAACTAAATCCATGGTTTTATGGGGGTTTTTAAAATGGTGATACTCTATCATTTTATCTTCATTTATGAGCTAGAATTTTTCTGTAAAGAGAAACTTTCCCTCTATTATTTAGTTACCCTGAGGTTGTGGTGCCAATGCTTGATTCTGTCCCATTATTTACTAGTTTTGGTAATAATGTCTTGGTTCCCTTAAGTATTAGTTTTCTATTTCTGCTGTAACAAGTGATCACAAATATATGGGTTTCATACAACACAGATTTATTGTCTTGCACTCCTGGAGGCCAAAGTCTGGAATGGCTCTCACTAGGTTTATATGAAGGTATTGGTGGGGCTGTATTCCTTCTGGAGGCTTTAGGAGAGGTCTTTTTCCTTACCTTGTCCAGCTTTTGGCTTGCGTTCTTTGGCTCGTGGCCCCCACTTCCGTCTTCATAGCCAGCAGCATAGTATCTTCACATTACTATTTGACTCTGACTCTTCTGCCTTCTTTTTCCACAGATAAGGACCCTTGTGAGTGCATTGGGACCACCCAGATAATCCAGGATAATCTCCTTATTTCAGGGTCATTTGATTAGCAACCTTAATTCCATCTGCTCCCCTAATTCTCCTTTGCTGTGTATCCTAACATATTCACAGGTTCTGAGGATTAGAATGTGGATATCTTTGGGAGACCAAAGACTAGTTGACTAGTGAAGCTTTTAAAAAAATATTTTTTGAGTATCATAACTAACTCACTTGGATGTGTTTTATTACATTGCAATTAATTATTCTCTTTCATGCTCAGATTGTTTCCTATTTGGCCAAGTGGATGCCCTTTCAGGTTGGCTCCTAAATCTGTTTGATGGGACTTCATTTGTCTTCGGTAGCTTCCTTGGCTTATGGTATATAGGGCCTAGGTAATTTGAGATTGTCAGATAAGTAAGCCCGAAATGTATATGTGATTTAACTTCGCACATCAATCCAAAATATTTTCCCTCTTTCTATTATTTTCCTCCCTCTTCTTCAAGTAGAGGGTAAGATTCAGCGTATGTTTGCCTTTGGTTTACTATCAGTTATTACCGTTTATCGAGTATGGGGTCTAAGACTGTGATCAAGTGGTGGTATTTTTAGGTTGACTTCATTTCTCTGAGGCCTCACTCACTTAATGATTATTGTTATTCTGTGGAGATAATTTAATTTTTTTATTATGTATATCTAGAGTTTAGGTTGTTAGAGTAGATTTCCTAAGCTTTAGTAAAACATATAAAAGCAGATCTTTATTTAAAAAAATCTATTTATGCCCTCATGTTGAGTAAAACAGAAGAAACTAATGTACTGTAGTTAAAGCTGTTCAGAACCATCTATAAATACTTTATATATATCATGCAGGCTCTTTTGGGTTGCAAGGAATAGGATCCCATCAGGCTATATTTTGTGATGAGGGTTTATTGTATGTGATCTTGGGAAGTACAGAAGCCCAGGAAACTCTTCATTTACTTCTTGGAAAAGTGGAATGTTCTTCTGAATGTCATAGCTGTGGCTCATCTTCCCTCTTTGTATCTCCACTCCTGATGTTTCTACTACTATGGCTGTATACCTCCCTTTGATTACCTCATGGTTGCTTACAAATAGCTTCTGTACCATTTACTCCCTTGTCCTTTTCTGTGGGTCACAGACGCCCTGAAAAAGAACCTGAATGGGTTGGGTCATTACTGGCCAACATAGAGTGTCCTCGGGTAGTTCCTGTGTAAGTCACGTCAGAGGTTGTCTGGCCTGTAGACTATTATCTTTGACCCAGCTGTTGATCCCTGGTCTAATCAGTGGGGGCCAAGAATGTAGGGTCTCAGGATACAACCTTGGAAATCTGTGAGGAATTGCATTGGTCAAATTGCCAGGATCCTTCCACTCTTGAGTGTGGCAGGCCACCAAAGTGTCTAGTATAGGCTTGTTCTTCAAAACAGCAGATTACTTCTGTCTTTCTTAAGGGTAAGGACAAGGAGACCATAAATCCCAGAGGGTTAGTTTGAAGAGTGGAATTTGCTTGTTGAATGATCTCTTACAACCCATTTTTTTTTTTTTAAAGATTTTATTTATTTATTTGACAGAGAAAGACACAGCGAGAGAGGGAACACAAGCAGGGGGGAGTGGGAGAGGGAGAAGCAGGCTCCCTGCCGAACAGGGAGCCCGATGCGGGACTCGATCCAGGGACTCCAGGATCATGACCTGAGCTGAAGGCAGTCACTCAACCAACTGAGCCACCCAGGCGCCCTCTTACAACCCATTTTTTCCCCCTAAGGATAAACTAATCTAGTCATGTGATTTGAAGAGAACCATTTGGTTAAATGAAATATTTGGAATTTTCAGGAGAGTGGGCAAAAATATTTCCCATGATCGATCAAAAAACTCAATTATGATTATGAAGCGGGAATATTATTTTGAGCAGCAACTTGTATGTGTGGTATATTTTGAACAGACTGCCTATTTTTGTTTTTATGTTGTTGTATTTTACTAATTTTTTTTTTTTTTTTTTGCCTTTGTAGGAATTCCATATAAACAACTGACTGTTGGTGTCCCCAAGGAGATTTTCCAAAATGAGAAGCGGGTGGCATTGTCTCCTGCTGGGGTTCAGGCCTTGGTCAAGCAGGGTTTCAGTGTTGTCGTGGAATCAGGTGCTGGTGAAGCTTCCAAGTTTTCTGATGATCACTACAGAGCAGCAGGTGCCCAGATCCAAGGGGTGAAGGAAGTGCTGGCTTCTGATTTGGTGGTCAAAGTAATTATTCCTTTCCCCCCTCATTTATGGCATGCCGACGTTTAAAAAACTTTTCATAGGAAAATTAAACTGTTGTTATGTCTCTTCATATTTTCAAACAATGTCTTTCCTCAGAGAAATGCTTGTATGTTGTGAATATTCTTCATATTCCAATAGAACTTTTATCAGGCAATGTGATCCATGTTTATCCATGAGGGGAGAAAGTGATCTTCCTTTTTACGTTTGTCATATGGAAATTCCCTTCTTTTTGGCTAGGGAGAATTTGCACTTCCTGGTTCATATATATCCAAAATACCTACAGGTGAGTATTCAAGTGCTACTAGAATAGAACAAAAGGCATGGAATTCCTCCTGGGACTGAATATACCGTGATCTTCTGATACATAGAAGGAACAGTGATATAGCTGTGATCTTCTGATACATAGAAGAAAGAGTGATGTATCTGACATAACTGCTATTTCTAGAGAGGGCAGGGCTGCCCTGGAGAAAGCAAGAAGGGCCTGAGTGGAGAGTAGCCTTACCTACTTTAATAAAAGGTCTTAATATACAATAGCAATCTATGTGCTGAAGAACTTTAGATGTAAAATCTGAAGCAAAAAAAATCATATAGAGAAAGGAAGAGATTGCATCACAAGTCTAGCAGAGATAATTACTAGAGGGGAGCATTAACTTAAATCCTAAGCATTCTGCAACCAAGACAAGGAAGGAAATAGGGCTTGTAGAAGCTTGATCATTAGCCTGAAAGAAGCTCCTTTCTTTTTCAGGAAATACCAGCTTTGTGTGTGTGTGTGTGTGTGTGTTTGTATATTAATTTCTAAGGTGAATCAATCACATAATTGCCTTTTTTTTTTTTTGCATAAACTCTACTGAATAAGTTGGGTAGGGTTTTAGTGATTTTTGCAGAAGACAAAATTTTTTGCTATAGATGTTAATAGTAAAATTTATGGTATGTAGGTAAGTTGTAATTCAACTCAAGCTTTTAGAGCGTTCAGGTTTACAGATACTTGGTGATATAACTTAGTATAGTAAAAGAGCTTAGGTACAAAAATAAGTATAATCCATTCCAATATATGCTCTAGGGATCAAAAACTTTTGAGATGTCCCGCAGTAAAGGGTTGGTAGGGTACACATAAGTTTTGGAAATGCTTTGTGTTCCTATTAGAGATTCACAGTGTATATGAGCATGTTAAAAGCACTGAGAAATCCTACAATATAGAAACTTATATAACTTTACACTTGCATTAATAAACTGCTTGGCTCTGGGACCTAATTTCTGAGTCAAGCCTGTTAATATCTTGAGCAACTAGGGATCCAGAAAGCACATTGAGGGAGACATCCTATTGACTTAAATCACTCAGATGCCAACAGTTTCAGCTGAGATTTGATAGGGGCCAGTAGAATTAATTCAAAGTTGTCCTCTAATTTTTACTAAATCTATATTATAGATTCTCACTGAGGAAAAATAGACCTTGCCAGAGAATCTTATTATAAAATCACATGAATCACCAGAGCAGCAACTGACATGGGAGTAACAAATAAAGTGTCTCATAGGTAAATTGAGATGAAATGCTGTGGAATGAAAATATTGACCCAGTGTTTGTGTTTCTGTTTCCTTTTAAAACATAAGTCCCTGAGCTATTGCTTTCTGGGCTTACTTGCCTAAGAGCGCTATTGCGAAATAAGAGCTAATGAAAGGATACATGTTAATTGAAGATTGATTTTTAAACTTGGATATAAACCACATTTTAAAAGCCAGCCAGTGAATCTGCTTACCTGAATGCCTGCAGGAACTTAGGAAAAGCTGGTGATAGTAAAGCCATGTTCCGAGCCTTAAAGACATTGAAGTCGTTAAGGTCCCTGAAAATGGCTGTAAGAAATTAAAATAACATCGCTTCTTGGCCTTTTGGCTAAGATCAAGTGAAATTAAAAAACAAAACAAAAGCCACATTTTAAAATGTGGGATTAAAAAAAAATTGGCTTCGAAATGTGGACATTTGAAACTTTCAAACCTATGGTGTGTGCGTTCATTGACTTATTTGATACTTCTTCCTGGAACAAAATTATATTATAGCTTTTTACTTAAGCCCAATTCAGCAAGCCTACTAGTTTGAATTGTGCTCATCTAGAAATATTCGGCTGGAATTTTAAGGTGACATAGATCTATACATATGACAATGGAGAGTTTAGGTTAAAATGTTCTTAACTTTTTGCCACTCCAAATGTTTGTGCTTGCCAAAATTTGCAAGAATTGAATCTTTGAACACACAACACAAACTGCCTGCCCGTTTATTCTAATATCTCTTAATCTTACCAGAATAAGAGCTCAGATATGTAAATAATGTACTCAGAACAGTTTGTAGGTCATTAATCAGGGGACAGATGGCAAAGATCTTTGTGTTCCTTGCCTTGTTTAGGAATTTAGTCAGAAATTTATTGCTGAAAGATTACTTCTGGAGTGTTATTTCAATCATTGCATATTATTTAAATTGTCCGGTTTACTTAAAAATATGATTAAGATATTTACATTTTTAATCAGTGACGTGACTTTTTTTCCTCAGGTGCGAGCCCCCATGGTTAATCCAACTTTAGGTGTTCATGAAGCCGACCTTTTAAAGACATCGGGAACACTGATTAGCTTTATTTACCCAGCCCAAAATCCAGACTTGCTAAATAAACTTTCTAAAAGAAAAACTACAGTTTTGGCAATGGACCAGGTTCCAAGAGTCACAATTGCTCAGGGATATGATGCGCTAAGCTCCATGGCCAACATTGCTGGGTATGTTGATTCTTTTCCATTTGAGTTGAACAAAAGCACAGCGGTACTCTAGAAACATGCTCATTATAGCTCTTCTCTCTTACAGGGATTTTACTCGTAATATTGTTGGAGATTGCAGCTTTTTGAGAGTTTGCTTATTTTTTTATTTTATTTTATTTTTTAAAGATTTTATATATTTACTTGACAGAGAGAGAGAGCACAGGTAGGCAGAGCAGCAGGCAGAGGGAGAGGGAGAAGCAGGCCCCCTGCTGAGCAGGGACCCCCCCCCCCCGCCCCCGCAATGCGGGGCTTGATTCCAGGACCCCGGGATCATGAACTGAGCCGAAGGCAGATGCTTAACCAATTGAGCCACACAGGCGCCCCGAGAGTTTGCTTATTTTTTAAGGCTCATTTTATTATTTCACAGTTATAGGAAATGACTCTTCATATTGCAGTCTGCTTTATATCCTTTTTTAGTCTTCATAGGTAGAAGCCTTATTTCCTTTCACTAGAGCAAATGATTGTGAAATTATTTGTATGAGGAATAGACTCTCTTCTGTATATGTGTGGATATATGTGTATATATGTATATATTAGGTTGAAATGGCTGTTTTTTTCAAGTTTTATTGAGATATGACTGATTTATAACATTGTATAAGTTTAAGGTATAAACAATGATTTGATATATCAATATATTGTGAAATGATTATCACAGTGAGTTTAGTTAACATAAATTGCTGTTTTTATAGGTAAAAGATGGTTGGATATTGGCAGTTTCATATGGTTCAACCTAACGTATATATATATTAGCATTTACCATTTTAATTAGGTTTTGCTTAGGTAAATTCATAAAATATTTAATGAATAGGGAAAATGTCTGGACTTGAGGAAGTTTCATCTGGTGTCAAACCCCATATTGCTAACTGAGGGCTAACTATGTCCTCTTATCTTTGCCCGCCACTCACGCATTCCCAGGGTACTGGTTGGAGTGCTTTGTTGAGAGGAGACTAAGGTGCATTCTGCTCAGAAGAATGTGGCTCAGACTGAGTAATCGTGCCTGCCCTGGGAAGGGGTGGGAGTAGCTGTATGAGTGCAGCGTATTGCCGACTCTGCCTAGAGAGTGGGAGAAATCTGAAAATAGATGATGCTTATGAAATCAACTCCTCTAAGAGACTAGTTGAATTAGATTTTAAGCATGAAAACCATTGGTAGTGACAATTTGCTAGTATGAATGGGGCACCAACAGATGAAAATGGTTAAATAGTGCTTGAAAGAGAGCCTAACTTGAATAAAGCCTTTTACGTCCTGACACATGAACTGAAGGTTTTCTTAGGTTTTATATCTTAGGTGTAGCATATCAAATAGGCCAGTAGAGCAAATGGATTCTACTTTGGGTTTCAACTGTTCGTTTTTGATAGAAAAGCAGAAAACAAAATGGACAAGTTAAAAACACATTTTGTTATCCTTACTATAATATGGCAAATGGTTGATTTGGAAGACATTTTTTTGTGATATTTTTCTATAAAAGATGTACAATATAATCTTTTAAGAGTGTTGTTGATTTTGTCTTGTGAAATGCATATATATGAAAGGTTATCAAAGTCAGTGGCTCTAGATCAATGGTTTTTAACTGTAGAATCTTTTGAGCAAATGAAATATTATGAGGCAATATAAACAAATCCAGTAAGAGCAGAGTGGCCTTGCTTGAATTGAGGGATGGAGGGGTGTCCAGAAACATGTTTATTCTCTACCCTACCTGGAATGGCCCCAGAGCTGGCTGAAATTTGAACCTTTGGGGATCCATGGGGCACAATTTAAAGAATTACTGTATTATGTCCTGAGCTGATATATGCAAAGGGCATAGAGGTGAATCTTCAAGTATGCTTATCCACACAGTATGTGATAAATCATTATCTAACTCAGACACATAACCATGGTACAGTGAAGACATGCTCCTTCCAGTTCATTGATGTTCATTCTGAGCTTTTTTGCTCTCATCAAAAAAAGGGCAAACTGTTATCACTTTTTCCCACCGTCAGCGTTTTCTTATACATTTCCTGTGTGATCCATCTCATTTTTGTTATTTTTTCAGTATAGCAACTGAATCTTTTAAAATATTCCAGTTTCTTACAGTGGCATTTGAATCTTTATTATGTTTGCTTTTTGAAAATTTCTATCACTTTGATACAGAAGTAAGACTAACAACATAATCTCTAAAATATTGTTTTCTTGCTGTAATATGATTTAACTTAAAGTAATAGTGGTTACCATTTTATGCTTTTGCATCCATTATTGTATCAAATATTATTTTATAAAAAATAGGATCAGGGAAAGATTTTATTGTCAGCTAGCAGGTGGATCTTATTACATAGTTGCATTATAATTTTAATTATATGTATGTTATCAAGTGAGAATGTGCAGAAGTGCCTTTTAGGTATAAAATTATCTGAAAATCAACTTAGTCTAATATGTTAAAAATATCCTAGTAAAGGGCACCTGGGTGGCTCAGTCGGTTAAGCGACTGCCTTCGGCTCAGGTCATGATCCCAGGGTCCTGGGATCGAGTCCTGCATCGGGCTCCCTGCTCTGCGGGGAGCCTGCTTCTCCCTCTCCCACTCCCCCTGCTTGTGTTCCCTCTCTCACTGTGTCTCTCTCTGTCAAATAAATAAATAAAATCTCTAAAAAAAAAATATCCTAGTAAGGAAAGATGGTATATTTTACTAGTTTTTGTTGCACAGAGTGTTTCTTTGGCCAGAAACACTAATATTTAGCAAGCATTTTTTGTCGCAGGCTTTGTGCTAAGGGCTTTACCTGCATTATTTCATTTAATCCTTGTAACAACACTAAGAGACAGATGCTCTTTTTGCCCCCACTCTATAGATGAGGAAACCAAGCATTAGAGAATTTAGAAAATTACCCAAGGTCACAAAGCTAGTTAGTGGTAGAATTGGGACCTGTGCTGAGGGCACTCTGCCTCAAAGTCCCATGCTTTCAACCACTGGTGGTCAAAGGAATTGTTTTTCTGAGGTTGGAATTTTATTATGTACAAGTATATAGCTACATCTAATTTCTTTTTCATTTTGAGGTTTTTCCCTGTTATATAAATACTACATCATTATCTAAGAACATTTGGACAGTAGAGTGAAGTAAAACAGAAAGTTTGAAGTATCTGTAATTCCAGCACCCAAGGAAAACCATTGTTAGCATTTTTTTACCCCAACTGATCTTGTGCAATATTTGTTGTGAAGAGGTCAGGGAGCGTCCTGGGTAAGAGTGTGCTTCTGGAGGCAGGATGCCAGGGTTAGGCTTCTGGTTCTGCCATTTGCGAGCCGAGTGACTAGCAAGTCTCTGCATCTCTCTGTCTCTGTTTACTCATCTACAAAATGAAGGTAATAACTGTACCTTTCCACAGGATTGTTATGGAGGTTAAAGGAGTAGGTTTACATGAGACACTAAGAACGGTTTTTGACACGTAGTGGGTACTACAAAATGTTAGCGATTATTCTTTGACTATTAAAGAAAGTTTAATTGGCGGGGGGGTGGGTGGGAAGATGAGTTAGCCTCTTGATGGGTATTAAGGAGGGCACGTTCTGCATGGAGCACTGGGTGTTATACGCAAACAATGAATCATGGAACACTACTCAAAAACTAATGATGTGATGTATGGTGATTAACATAACATAATAATAAAAAAAAGTTCAGTTGGCGACTTAGGATAATATATGAGTCTAAGATCTTTCATTTTATGGAAATATTTATTTATTTTTTCAGTTATAAAGCTGTTGTACTAGCATCAAATCATTTCGGACGGTTTTTCACTGGTCAGATCACAGCTGCTGGAAAAGTTCCTCCAGCTAAGGTAGGTAAAACTTTTAATGTTTCTTCATATTATGAGTTGATTAAAAGTGAGGGTATGTGTAGTACTAAAATATAGTTATTTTAGAAGTTTTGTTCTGTGTTGACTTCACATTGATAACCCTGTGCATGTACAGATACACGGTGGAGCCTCGAGGCTGTTTACAATTGCTTGACAAACAAGAATTTTGACGTTTCTGGAAGTTCTAGTTTTTTTCTGTTTTTGACTTACTAACTTGAATTCTTAAAGGGGTTTTGGATAACTCATTCGGGGTAGTGTGTTTATTACTAATTTTTAAAAAAGCTTCAAGATACCATTCAGTAAGTTCTCGATTTCCCAGTGTTGTGACACTTGGTTCATAGGAAAGATGGTCTTAGTTCAGCAAATTCTCGATTTCCCAGTTGTGACATTTCACTCATAGAAAAGATTGTCTTAGGTTTTTGACTTTTTTTCAAAAATGGGTTAGGAGGAGGGGGGAGGGAAGGGAGGTGGCATAATCTGGGTACTTCGCAGAAGGAGAGCGTGTGGCTTCTTTAATCTAGACTGAAGACAGAGGAGCAGTTGAGCAATGGGGATGGTTAGGTGAAAGAATAGATTACATTGTAACCCTTCAACACTGCATCCACTAAATGACGATATAAGCACATCGTCTGGGTAGAGGAAATAGGACTGAAGAGTATGTCTGTAGGTACAGGTTTCCTTGGTGCTTCCTGCTCTTAAGTACTTTGTTATACAAACTGAGAACTCATATGACATCAATCTCCTAGAAAAAATGAAAAAAAAAAAAAAAGATACTGGCAGCTTTGAGGAATCTGGTGATATACTGCCTTAAGAACAGGCCAGGTGAAGAAAATGGCACGTGGTTTAAGTGGAAACCAGAATACATAACAAGGAAATTTAGCAAAAACAACAGCGATGTGATATGTGAAGTGATTGCCTTTTTTTTTTTTTTTGAGTTTATTTATTTATTTAAATCATCTCTACAGCCAACGTGGGGCTTGAACTCATGACCCGGAGACCAAGAGTCACATGCTCTTCCTAACTGAGCCAGCCAGGCGCCCCTGAAGTGATTCTGTTTGACTTCTTTGTCAGGATCATAAGAATAGATCTGGCACTCATGGTGGCCAGAAGTTGAATGCTGTTTTTAAACTGGCTGAATGCTTTGATGCACTAACCAACTACTCAGTTTTGGTTAGACTCTTTCCTGAAGTATGTGGAAACTGAGAGGAAAGCTGTGAATATATTAGAGATTAAAAAATGAAACAAGGGGTGCCTGGGTGGCTCAGTCAGTTAAGCATCTGTCCTCGGCTCAGGTCATGATCCCAGGGTCCTGGGATTGAGCTCTGTGTTGGGCTCCCTGCTCAGTGGGGAGCCTGCTTCTCCCTCTGCTCTCCCTCTCTCTCTCTCAAACAAATAAATAAATAAAATCTTTAAAAAAAATACAATAAAAAGTGAAACAAAAGACAAGAGGCTTAAAGAGAGGAGAATCAGTCAGCCTTTAGAAGGTAGAAAAGAGACCGTCTTTACTGAGAATTTATTTTATTATGTTATGTTAATCACCATACATTACATCGTTAGTTTTTTACTGAGAATTTAAATTGCAGTTTACAGGACTGTGGTCATGTGTTAGAAATAGTTTTCTGGTATTGAAGAATTAGACACTAGGGGGGCTTATCAGTGTAGATTGAATAATATTTTATTTGGGTTTCCTGTAAATATGGAGGGTTCTTGTCTAGAATGAGCTAACAGTCCATCATTTGATGGTTTACCATATGTCAGGCACTGTTCTGGGAGCTGTGGAATCCAGGAAACAAGATCCCTGCCACATGAAACTTACACTCTAGTAGGGACCACAGTGAGGCGATAAATACACAATGAATTATATAATTTTAAACATAAAAGAAATGATGTGATAGTGAGTCAGAGGGGCAAGCTGCTTTTGCTAGGGTGATGGGAAGGCTCCTTTGACATTTGAGCTTAGACCTAAAGGATGGCGAGAAAGGAACCAGGTATTTAGGATTTCAGGCAAAGGGCACAGCATCTATGAAGCATTGAGATGGAAAAGAAAAGTATAAAGAAGGCTATTGGTCTGGAGTGTGGTGAACAAGGTGGAGAGGGATTTGAGTTGGTGGAAGGGTAGGTGGGGGCTGGATGATACTGGGCTTGCTCAGATTCTCTTACAGATGAGGGAAATGCCTGATTCAGGATTGTTTTGGAAAAACCCACTTTTGCTTCTGTGTCTCTACTTTCACATAGAACACTTCTGACACTTTTGCTCATCAAATGTGTGGGGGTTTCTCCACAACAAGCAACTCTGTGACACCAGCAGGGTGCCCTATAACTTAATTCTAATACCGTCTCCCTAGAGATAGTGTGAGATCCACAGGTTAAGGGCTCAGTCCCCCAAGATGCCCTCATCTCCCTTTGCGCGCCAACTGCCAGTCTAGTTGTTACCCGTTTTTCTGACAGATAGACTATAAATCATTCAGAGATTCCCATGACCCCCTCCCTGGGTTCAGTTAATTTGCTAGAACTGCTCACGGAACTCAGGAAAATAGTTTCCTGACCGTTTACCAGTTTGTTATAGAAAGATATGATAATGGATATAGATGAACTTCCAGATGGAAGAGATGCCTGAGGCAAGGTATCTGGGAAGGGGCATGTAGCTCCCATGCCCTCCTTGGACACACCTCTCTCCTTGCACCTCCATGTGTTCACCAGCCTGGAAGCTCTTCAAACCCTGTACTTTTGGGGTTTTAAAAGGAAGTTTCATCACATGGACATCACTGATCACTAACTCCTTTTCCAGCCCTTCTCCTTTCTCTGGAGAATGGGAGGTGGGGCTGAAAATTCTCAGCGGCTATCCACAGACTTTCTGGTGATCAGCTGCCATCCAGGAGCCTACCAAGAGTCAATTTGTTAGAACAAAAGATACTGCTATCACCCTCGAAATTCCAAGGGATTTAGAAACTCTGTGTCATGAACTGGGGTCATAGACCAGGTATTAGGGCAAAAAATGTTCCTAGTGCTCTTCTCACTTAGGAAATTACAAGGGTTCTAGGAGTTCTGTGTCAGGAACTGGGGACAGAGACTAATAATATATATATATATTTAATATAATAAATTTATATTTTTATATATAAATTTATAAATATATATATTTATATTATAAATAATATAAATATATATATATATATTTACTGTTATCTCATGAGGATTTAAAAAAATCGTCTGGAAGTTCTGTGGGAGAATGGTTAGTAGGGGGAAGAGTGAAGGCAAGATCTGTTCGGAATTGATTGCAGAAATAGTGCCCTGGGAAGGGAGTGGCAATAGAGATGTGGAGAAGGGGATGGATTTGGGAGATCTTTGAGGGTTGACACCAAGAGTACTTGCTAATGGATTGGAGGTGGAAACGTGTGCAAAGAGAAGCCTCAAGATGACCTTCCTGTTTTGGCTTGAACAGTTGTGTGCACAATGAGTGCCCTTAAAGGAAATGGGGAGGCTAAGCGAAGGAACAGGTTAAATGACAGGAAATCAAGAAAATCCCTTTTTTTCTTAAGATTTTATTTATTTATTTATTCAGAGTGTGAGCGAGGAGAGGGGCAGAGGGAGAGAGAATCTCAAGCAGACTCCGTGCTGAGTGTGGAGCCCGACACAGGGCTCGATCTCATGACCGTGAGATCATGACCTGGGCCAAAATCAAGAGTCAGAGACTTGACCGACTGAGCCAACCAGGAGCCCCGGAGATAAAGAACATTCCTAAAGGTCATTCCTTTCCCACGGCTTTTCCCTGTTTCTTGAGTTTATGTCTGTGGTGTGCCAATTAGCAGTCAGTGCTTTGGATTCCATCATTTAATATAACTGCCATCTGGGAAGGTGTTGTTTTTTTTTTTTAAAGATTTTATTTATTTATTTAATTGACAGAGAGAGAGAGTGTCAGAGGGAACACAAGCAGGGGGAGTGGGAGAGGGAGAAGCAAGCTTCTGGCCGAGCAGGGAGCCCGATGCAGGGCTCAATCCCAGGACCCTGGGATCATGACCCGAGCCAAAGGGAGTTGCTTAAGGAACTGAGCCACCTAGGCACCCCTGGGAAGGTTTTTTGACTGCTTTATTGCAGATATTAAGTAGCTTGCTTAAGGTCACCCAGAGCCAGGACTGGTAGTCGAGTCAGGACTTGACTGTGACCCTTAATTTCTGTGTCTTTTTCTTCACCCCATGCTGCCCAGAAAGAGTAAATTGCTGTTGTAAGATCTACATAGCTTTATTATTGTGTGATTATTTCTTTTAAATGATGGGTTTTTTTTTGTTGTTGTTGTTATTTCTTGGGTCAGGATAACTTGGTTCTAGTCCTGTGATTTTTACTTATTTTTATTTCACATTTTCTCTTTTTGTTGCTTTTTAAAAAAGGTTTTATTTATTTGAGAGAGAGCGAGCGAGCAAGAAAGAACACAAGCAGGGAAGAGAGGGAGAAGCAGACTCCCCGCTGAGCGGGGCGCAGACTCAGGGCTTGATCCCAGGACTCCAGGATCATGGCCTGAGCCGAAGGCAGTCGCTTAACCAACTGAGCCACCCACGTGCCCCTTATTTCACATTTTCCTAGTGTGGAGTGGGGTGGGTGCCTTTGAGCCCAGAGCCTCCTTGGTCCTCCTTTGTCCCCTTTTCTGTGGAGTAACCCTCCAGCCCCAAACCATCACCATCAAGATGAATTCATATGATCTCGAAAACACTCTTTATGGGTCACTGGAGCATGGGTTGACTTGGCCCCTTAATTAAAGGCAGAAGGAGATGTGGACATGATGGGTAGGTGGGAATTTATAAGCTTCACTGTTCCTGTGGGTGGCTTTTTTTTTTTTCTTTTTCTTTTTACACAGCCACAAGGAGTTGCCTCAATTGACTGGGAAGTATAATAGGACTTTTTTTCTGGAAGGCCCATTCCAGACTAGAGACAACACTGCTCTTATTGTGTTTCTTGGAAGGCGGGGGAGACTCTTGTTTCTGAGGAATTCTTTGGTTTTCTTGGCTCTGACCCTTCCATGGTTAGGGAGATTCATTGTATTGCTGTGGTGCAGTTCATTCATATTGGTTCAAAATTACGTAGTTGGTCACCTGCTGTTCTTTCAGAAGCATTTGAGCTCAAAATACAGGGTAGAGTGGATATTTCACCAAAGTTGTACCCATCTTTGAAACTTATTTTGACATTTTATGAACATAGAGAAAGCTTCACATCTGAGCGGGGAGAGCTAGCTAGAGTGCTACACCGGGAATTTATTTCAGTACGCGTAACTTTTATACACAGGAAAAGACCTGGTAATCTTTAACATATGTAGTGCTCATCGGGCTGTATGTGGCTTCCACACAGAGATGCTGGTTGTCTGACTGTTTTTAGTGAAGGTTGTGGGCCTTTGCCAGCAAGTGTTTGATAAATTTGTGAAAACAGTGGTTCCGTGAAAGTGTCGCCTCTCCACTCAGTGTATTTACCGAGGGCTTTCACCACCAGCACATCTGGTGTCTTATTGAATTAACTGTGTGGCACCCTGTGTACCAGTCGCTGACAGTTCTTAGCTGATGGTTTTTCATAATCAGTTGATAATGAACTTTATTTAAAACACACTGTTCTGCCTTTTCCCCTAGATTCTGATAGTTGGTGGTGGTGTTGCTGGGCTGGCTTCTGCAGGTGCAGCCAAGTCGATGGGCGCAATTGTTCGAGGATTTGACACCAGGTAAGTACTTCACTAGTGATTGCTGTTAAGGTAAAAACATTTTGTTTCAGGTGGATATTATGTTTTCTTTAGAATTTATAAATGGAAGTTGGACATCAAAAACTGCTTTGTAAGCTCTTTACACTTTTTATTTCTACTTTTTCAAAGGTAACTCAAAGTGGAAAAATATTATCTAGTGGGGAAAAAATTTTAAGGGCCTAGACTCAGTACAGCAGAAATAATTTAAAAGCAGAGGAATTGAAAATGAACAACTTGCATTCAGTTTTGTTTCTTCATGTGGATTAGCAGTGGGACCAGGGTTAATCCTAGCCCGGGTTTGTAGTATGTTGCTCTACCATGTCCTATTTCTGTTCAGAATGCATTTACAAATCAGGTAGGACGTGAACCAATGTGTCTGTGAGTTTGAAGAAAGGAAGTAGTATAGGAGATATTTTGGGGGCACCTGGCTGGCTCAGTTGGTAGAGCATGGGACTCTTGATCTTGGGCTCATTAGTTTGAGTTCCACATTGGGCGAAGAGTTTACTTTAAAAAAAGTCAGGATTGGGGATATTTGGAGAACAGACAGGGGGCAGAGAGGTGAGGGGTATACTCTGCATTGTATGGTTGGAAGCAGATAAAGCTGATTGGGCAATAGTAGAGCCCCTAGGTGAAAGTAGTCAATTATGTTCATAGTATAATACTTTAAAGCAGACATATCAACGTTTTCTAGACTCCTTTAAAGAAAAGTTTGATTAAAATTGTTCTTCATTTCAGAAGATATTAGATAGTGGATTTTATTAAATGCTTATTGAGAATGGCTATCATTTATGTGTATGAATACTATTTCGAGGTTGAAACATGTAGTTATTATCAGCTGAGACCAGTAGAGGAATGATACCCCGGCTAATCTTGAATATAGAATGATCCAAAAAAATCTGCATTATTCAAAGTTGGAAAGAGTGTTTGTTTCTGGAGTAAGGAATGTTCCATAGAACATGGTTTCCAGGGCTTACCTGGAGTTTAGAGAAGTGATGTACTGATAGAAAGCTGTCCTGCTGACACGAGAAAAGACATTTTTGAAGTAACCAGGATGTAAGACAAGGATAGCCAGAGTCAAGCTTGTCAGTAGTGCTGTCTTTTAATTTTTAATGTTTGTTGATGTGAAGTCTTCGAAGACAGCCAAACCCAGAGAGAGGAGGTTGTGCAAGTTTTCACTGTAGTGACAGTAAGTGGCATTAAAATGGAAATGTGTATACTTGACTTAGAGATGATTTGAAACTTGGTGTTGGGTCAGCTACTGAGAATTTATTAGGTATTTTGATGTCATTGGTTTAGATTGTGCATACAGCTGAGAGCTTGAGGATGGCTGTTGCTTAACTCCATTTACCATTTATTAGGATAGCTCAAGTATGCAATGAAGAAAGATGTGCCTGAACGGACATAATACTTTTCTAAGAATTATAGCTCATTATTTACTATTTTGAGACTAGGGATTGGTATCATATATAAATATGAAATCCAAATGTATTAGAAAACACACTTAATTATAAATTCTTGTTGGAAGACTGAATAATATATATTTCCAGATAAATATCCTAAAAACGTAAGGACAACTCATTGCCCAGTGATATTAAAGTGGTGTGATTTTTAAATTTTTTCAAACAATAGCTAAGAGAGTCCCCTTGTAACAATAGTGAGCATCCTACCGAATGCCTGTATTGAGAAGTTTAGAAATATAATAGCTTTACTTTTTTTAATCTTTCTTTGTGTGTGTGTGTGTGTGTGTGTATGTGCGTGTGTTCCAATAAAGCTTTATTTACAAAAACAATTGGCAGGTCAGGAGCTGTAGTTTTCTTCAGACACCTGTACTAATGCTTACTCTCTTCCAGGCATTATGCCCTACGCTTTCTTTGTTCTTTACAAAACTCTATGATGTAGGGATAATTAGCCCTACTTTACATATAAAGAGATATAACCAATTTTATAACATTCAGTTTCTTTTTTTTTTATTTAAAGATTTCATTTATTTATTTGACAGAGAGAGAGACACACAGCGAGAGAGGGAACACAAGCAGGGGGAGTGGGAGAGGGAGAAGCAGGCTTCCCGCCGAGCAGGGAGCCCGATGTGGGACTCAATCCCAGGACCCTGGGACCATGACCTGAGCCGAAGGCAGACGCTTAACGACTGAGCCACCCAGGCGCCCCAGTTTCTTTTCTTATCATAAATATAACACATGCTTATTCCCCCAATTCAGAAGAATATAAAAAAGTACAAAAAGTGAAAATAAAATAGCCTATTCCCTGGAGAGAACTATTAACATCTTAGTATATGTTCCCTTTTCTACACGTTAATTAAAAAGATAATTTTACTAATAGTATTATTTAACTGGCCTTTTTTTACTTAACAGTAGATCGTGAAGATCTTTACTTACCTACAAATACACTTAATGGCTGCACAGGATTCTGCTGTGTGGAAGTTCAGTGACCTATTTAATTAGTCCTTTATAAATGGACATTTTTACTGTATATAAACAATGCTGCATATATTGTCTATGTAAGAACATATGTATTTGGAGAGATTTCATTATTTTCTTAGGATAAATTCCTAGAAGTGGAATTTTGAGGTAAAAAATATTCAGGTCTTACATTTTGATACATTATAATAGTTTTAAATGATTATTATTATTATTTTTTTAAGATTTTATTTATTTATTTATTTGACAGAGAGAGAGACAGTGAGAGAGGGAACACAAGCAGGGGGAGTGGGAGACGGAGAAGCAGACTCCCTGCAGAGCAGGGAGCCCGATGCGGGACTCGATCCCAGGACCCTGGGATCATGACCTGAGCTAGCTGAAGGCAGTCGCTTAACCAACTGAGCCACCCAGGCGCCCCTAAATGATAATTATTTTGAAGGCAAAGATTCCAAAATAGCATTTATGGTTCCGATTATGCATGGTCATTATTGAAAAATACAGAGAAACTTTAAGGAAGAAACTAAAAATACCTTTTATAATTCTCCCAGCTAGATATAATTGCTAATGATTTTTTGGCATCATTTCTTATGGATATTTATGCAGATACCTTTTGATCAAAATTGTGACCACTCACACACACACACACACATCATTTTATTTTATTTATTTTTTATGTCATTTTAAAGTTATCTCATTTTAAAGTTCTCCAATTTCTTTAAAAATAGTACACATTTCGGGATGCCTGGGTGGCTCAGTCGGTTAAGCCTCTGCCTTCGGCTCAGGTCATGATCCCAGGGTCCTGGGATCGAGTCCCACAAACGAGCCTGCTTCTCCCTCTGCCTGCTTCTGTCTCTCTCTCTCTGATAAATAAATAAAATCTTAAAAAAAAAAAAATAGTGGGGCACCTGGGTGGCTCAGTTGGTTAAGTGACTGCCTTCGGCTCAGGTCATGATCCTGGAGTCCCAGGATCGAGTCCCACATCGGGCTCCCTGCTCAGCAGGGAGTCTGCTTCTCCCTCTGACCCTACCCCCTCTCATGCTCTCTATCTCATTCTCTCTCTCAAATAAATAAATAAAATCTTAAAAAAAAAAATAGTACACATTTCTAAAACTTTGTAAATAGCAGTATCCCTTTGGCTGTAAGGAATAGAAAACAACTCAAACTGGCTTAAACTCTGAGAAAATGTTTTAGCTCTGCTAAATGGAAACTCATGGGAAGGGCTCCCTTTTTCACACTCACGTCAGCAGTGCACTGGTGCTCTCTAGGACCAGGTTCTTTCTGTCCTTTCTGTTGTCTTCAGCTTTGGCTCATTCCCCTGAGTCACAAGTTGGCCTCCGCAGGCAATCTGGGCCAGAAGTTTCCTTCCTCAAGCCAGCAGAAAGGGTGAGGACCTCTTGCTCAATCCTGTCCTAACCTTTGTGTCAACTCTCTGACCGTGACGGATGCTCGGGACTGGTAGGAGAAGACCACAGTTTCCCCAACTTCCCCGATGGCCAGAATTACCTGCCGCTCTTGCCTAAAATAAGCTTCTGGCCTCTTTGCTGGCCCCTGCGAAGGGGCCTGCGAATTTGAAGTTTTTTTTTTTAAAGATTTTATTTATTTATTTGAGACAGAGAGAATGAGAGAGACAGAGAGCACATGAGAGGGGGGAGGGTCAGAGGGAGAAGCAGGCTCCCCGCCGAGCAGGGAGCCTGATGCGGGACTCGATCCCGGGACTCCAGGATCATGACCTGAGCCGAAGGCAGTCGCTTAACCAACTGAGCCACCCAGGCGCCCGCGAATTTGAAGTTTTAACAAGCACCTGAAGTAATCGTCATCAGGGAAGTTTGGGACTCACTGTAGTGGGATGGATGTTGGCAAGTTAAGCACACCATCCACCACAGAGCTGAGATCTTTGTTGGCTCTGGTTTTCCAGCCAGTACACGGTGCATGGCTAGTGTTTATTTATTTATTTTTGTAAGATTTTTTATTTATTCATTGAGAGAGAGAGAGAGAAAGAGAGCACAAGCAGGGGGAGCAGCAGAGGGAGAAGCAGACTTCCTGCTGAGCAGGGAGCCTGATGTGAGCTCAATCCCAGGACCTGGAGATCATGACCTGAGCCACCCAGGCACCCCTAGTGTTTATTTTTTTCAAACTGAATGTATTTTTTTTTTTTTTAAGGTTTTATTTATTTATTTGCGAGAGAGAGAATGAGAGACAGAGAGCACGAGAGGGAGGAGGGTCAGAGGGAGAAGCAGACTCCCCGCTGAGCAGGGAGCCCGATGTGGGACTCGATCCCGGGACTCCAGGATCATGACCTGAGCCGAAGGCAGTCGCTTAACCGACTGAGCCACCCAGGCTCCCCGAAACTGAATGTATTTTTTTTTTTTTAAAGATTTTATTTATTTATTTGAGACAGAGAGAATGAGACACAGAGAGCATGAGAGGGAGGAGGGTCAGAGGGAGAAGCAGACTCCCTGCCGAGCAGGGAGCCCGATGCGGGACTCGATCCCGGGACTCCAGGATCATGACCTGAGCCGAAGGCAGTCGCTTAACCAACTGAGCCACCCAGGCGCCCAAACTGAATGTATTTTTACATAATTTAAATTTGTTGACTCTTTATACCTTTTGTGGGTTGCTTTTTTCAAACACAATTTAATGAGGACTCAGGACAAAAATCACTTTGTTAAAATACTTCTAAGAGTCGTGAGAGAAGTCCCCAGAAGTCAGAACATTTACAAATGAAAACCTCAACCTGAGTGATTTGAATGAGGTCAAGTCTTTTTTTTTTTTTTTTAAAGATTTTATTTATTAATTTGACAGAGATACCTCGAGAGAGGGAACACAAGCAGGGCGAGTGGGAAAGGGAGAAGCAGGCTTCCTGCGGAGCAGGGAGCCCGATGCGGGGCTTGATCCCAGCACCCTGAGATCAGGACCTGAGCCAAAGGCAGATGCTTAACAACTGAGCCACCCAGGCGCCCCTGAGGTCAAGTCTTAATGTAGGTCAGAATTCACATCATCATTGACAGTGGGGCCCCAAGAAACGAATTGATTGTTGGAGTTATCAGTAGTGAAATTCCCTTTGTAACTGAAGTAGGTAGAAGTTGGAATTCCCTATAATAATTATTCTTTCAGAAAAAAAATTTTCATAGAAGTGGCACATACTTTTGGAAATAACTGAAATGGTCCAGTCAGAGATATCAAAAGAAAATCTCCAGTTTTGCATGTATACAGTTTGCTCTTCTTAAAACTCAACACCCAAAAAACAAACAATCCAATTAAAAAATGGGCAGAAGACATTAATAGACATTTTTCCAAAGAAGACACACAGATGGCCAACAGACACATGAATAGATGCTCAACAGCACTGATCATGAGGGAAATGTAAATCAAAACTACAATGCGATATCACCTCACACCCTGTCAGAAGGGCTAAAATCAACAACACAAGAAACAATAGGTGTTGGTGAAGATGTGGAGAAAGAGAAACCCTCTTGCACTGTTGGTGGGAATGCAAACTGGTGCAGCCACTCTGGAGAGCAGTATGGCGGTTACTCAAAAGGTTGAAAATAGAACTACCCTACAATCTAGCAATTGCACTACTAAGTATTTACCCAGAGAATACAAAAATACTAATTCTTTTTTTTTCAAAAATACTAAATCAAAGGGATACATGCACCCCAATGTTTATAGCAACATTATCTACAATAGCCAAATTATGGAAGCAACCCAAGTGCCCATTGACTAACGAATGGATAAACGAATGGATGTGGTATATATATGTATACAATGGAATATTGTTCAGCCATAAAAAAGCATGAAATCTTGCCATTTGCAACGACATGGATAGAGCTAGAGAGTGTAATGCTAAGTGATACAAGTCAGAGAAAGACAAATACCATATGATTTCACTCATATGTGGAATTTAAGAAACAAAACAAACAAGCAAAGGGAAAAAAAAAGAGGCAAACCAAGTAACAGACTTTTAACTATAGAGAGTGAATTGGTTACCAGAAGGGATGTGGGGGGTTGGGAAATGGGTGAAACAGATGTTGGGGATTAAGGAGTGCACCTGCTGTGATGAGCACCAGGTGTTGTATAGAAGTGTTGCTTCACTATATTGTACATCTGAAACTAATATTACACGGTATGTTAACTAACTGGAATTTAAATAAAAACTTAAAAAATCCCCCAAAACCCCCAAAAATGTATATGTAAAAGATGATCCTGATTTCTATTAAGGGCCTAAAATAACCACTGCTTTCCCTTCAATCATTACCAGAGCTGCAGCTTTGGAGCAGTTCAAGTCTCTTGGTGCTGAGCCCTTGGAGGTGGACTTGAAGGAATCTGGTGAAGGACAAGGAGGATATGCGAAAGAGATGTCCAAAGAGTTCATCGAAGCTGAAATGAAACTCTTTGCTCAACAGTGCAAGGAGGTGGATATCCTCATCAGCACAGCACTTATTCCAGGTATGTCCTTAAGCCACGCTTATCAGTAAAGCACTTTGACTAATGATATTTTAGAATGAGAGTGAAAGTTGTTTAACATTTGAATTTCTTTAAGTAAAGATTGATTTATTTTCTAGAAAGTAAGAAAGCACATGAAAGGCAGAAAGGACAAAAATCACGGTAGCCCCTAGATAAAAATGATCATTAATAGTAGGATCTATTTTCTTCCAGTCTTTTTTCCATATAGTTTTATGTAACTGTGTTCATAGATCATATTCTATATACCATATTATATTCGTAAGCAATTTCCTTTGTTTATGTCATTGATAAATTGGTTTTTAATTTATTTCTGTTCTCTTTGTGAAGATACTACATTCTTATTGTAGGTCATTCAAACAGTACTGAAAAATATGAAGAAAAAAGTACAGACTTGCAATTGCCGCAGAGATGACCATTATTAATATTTTAATCATTTTTCCATACATGAGAGAGAAAGAGAAGGGGACTTGGTGTGTGTGTGTGTATTTGTGGAATTTCCGGTATATGTTTTTTACTAAAGGATATGACACTTTATCACTTTTTTAATGATTTCCTTTAGCATGTTTGGTCTTTGCAACCAAATTGCAAGCTCTTTGATGGCAGGAATTACTTTTCAGTCCTTTACCACATCCTCTTTTTTTTTTTTTAAGATTTTATTTATTTATTTGACAGCGAGAGAGGGAACACAAGCAGGGGGGAGTGGGAGAGGGAGAAGCAGGCCCTCCGCTGAGCAGGGAGCCCGATGCAGGGCTCGATCCCAGGACCCTGGGATCATGACCTGAGCCGAAGGCAGACGCTTAACGACTGAGCCACCCAGGCGCCCCACCACATCCTCTTTTAAAAAGATTTTTCACTCAATAGATGATTGATGCCAAACCAGTAAGCACTTATTAATCAGTAAACAGTAGCTTGATCTAGCAAGATTTGGGAGTGAAGAAACCCTCCACCTTTTATATTCTTAACCCCTCCTCTTCTCCCTTCCCTTCTGTTATTGAATAGTGAATACCATGCTGACTCTACTATTTTCCTTTCTGAAAGGAAGTGGGTCAGATAATGAGAGCTTACAGGGTTAATGGTTGCTTGTGTTAGATCCTACTACAGGAGCCTTGCTTCTTCTAGGGGACAGTGGAAAATAAAAGTTCCTTTGTCATGAGGTCATGGGAGAGGAGAAGTTCTCTTCTGGCATCTTCCCCCAACCCCCTGTCTGAATAATCTATGTGCAAGGGCAGGAAGTTGATTGACATCACATCTATGAGCTTGGGGGAAAATATGTCCCCCAAGCTCTTCTTTCTGTCCTCTTTTTACCTGGGTGATACCAGATACGTGAGCTGGTTTCTCCAGACACCCACATCCCACCAGAGCTGGCGAGATGAAGCAGACGGGATGGGCTGGTGATATAGGCTTAGCCCATAGAAGAATCTGTGAGTGTAGAAATGAGGCAGGGTCGGTTACTGGAGGTAGATGCGGATCAGGCAAGCCAGGGACTCGTGGTGTTGGTGAAGTCTGTCAGCTCTGATAGGACTCATGAATAAGCAGTGGCAGGAGAGGATTTCGTCCTTTCCTTTCGTGGCAGTGGTTTGTGGCCCAGCTGTTGCACAGGTGGGTTTGAAGGAGAGATGGGGTGGCCTTTGCTGGAGCCACCACCAACTTCGGAAGTTAGGTGCACCTTGGGGAGAGGTTATGAGCTGACTAGATATAACGAGTGGCCAGTAGAGGGTGCTAAAACATTTCCTCATGGAGTAAATGATCTGGAGGGGAAGCTAGTTTTAGTCAGGTCATGCTCTTACTGGACATAGGATAATTTGGCCGTAGTATATAGAATTATTATTTGATGAAAAAGCCTAAAGTAAGTGGTACAGCTCAAGACTTCTTATATAAAATACATACTGACTTTTAGGGCCTACTCCCCCCAATAATATCTTACTTTTTAAATCAGGGCTTTATGGGGTGCTTGGGTGGCTCAGTTGGTTAAGCGACTGCCTTCGGCTCAGGTCATGATCCTGGAGTCCCGGGATTGAGTCCCACATCGGGCTCCCTGCTCGGCAGGGTATCTGCTTCTCCCTCTGACCCTCCTCCCTTTCATGCTCTCGGTGTCTCATTCTCTCTCTCTCTCAAATAAATAAATAAATAAATAATCTAAATCAGGGCTTTATGGTAAGTGTACTTTAGTAAAAGGTCAAATTGTGTAATAGTCTTAAAGAGGATTTGTTAAAGACATTTTGTTAATCTATTCCACCGAGCCTCTCCTGTTTTCTGTCTTTTCTGAAGCTGTGATCTGTTCAGAGCATGTACAAGTTAGAGGAAGTCCCTGACCAGTGGACTGGCCCAGAGGAGGCACTCAGAGGGCTGGTCTTTCCATTACTTTTTTTTGAAAACCAAAAAAAAAAAAAAAAAGGGAGAAGTTAATGAGAATATTATAAGGAAGAAGGTGATCTTTGTAAAGATCTTACATATCCCTGGGGGACTGAGACCTGAAAGTGTGAGCATTTAAACAAAAAGATGAAAAGATTCTATAAAGGCACAAATGCCCTTTGAAAAACTGTCCTCAGCATTGTACCTTGACTGGTTTATGTCCTGAGCCTTTGCCTGCGTCACCTGGTGGTGTGTTGAGCTCCTTGGAACAGAAGCTCTTCTCAAGTTTTCCTTGAGTGGTTCCAAAGGGGATTAAATCAAATGTCAGAAGTTGTCCAAGCTCACTTGCTGGGACACAGGTGCTGGGAAGGCTGCACGGAAGACTGGATGGGGATAAGGACACCGAGAGGGGGACATGGGCAGTTAGCTAGCTTTGGGTAGCAATCTTATGGAGTTGGCAAATTTTTGTTCCTCCAAGCTGCACTCAGTCCTTGGGCTTGAAAGAACAGTAACATTGTATTTATGTAGATTGTATGTGGAATGAAATATTCCTGGAGCTTGCTAATTATTTTGCTGGTATTTTGTACCACATACTTGTGCTGTCATCTGGACTCCCTGGATTGGGGTGGGTGAAGGGCTAAAGACTAGAGTGTCACTTAATGTAGGTAGCTTCAGGACAGGGCTGACAGTCCTGTTTTGTGGTGCTGTACACACATGGGAAGACTCCCCAACTTTCCTGTCTGGCTCTTTGCCCTTTGGGGCTATTATTAAAAAAGTAAGGCAGTCCTGCCCTCTGGTCATGTTCAGGCTGTGCTCATAATCTTTTCTCCTAAATTTTTTGAAACTCAAGATTTTTCAGCATCTCTATTGTTCTGGAACCTTTTTAAGGAGACTTTACATAAACTTGGAGTATTTAATCAGGAACAGACTGAATCAGGTTGAAAATTGGATCGGTAAGTTAGGGAGGGGTGGGGTGGGGTGAGGAGGAATCCTAGTGGTTTAGCACTGCCTCTGTGTTAGGCATATTTCACCTAAATTCCAGGAAGAATCAGGAGTACTGTGATGCACATGCTAAATCTACTCTGACAGAAACAACCTTCTCCATTTAAAACCTTCCTGATGACTGCTTCACTACAAACTTGTAAGCCTCATAGGCTCCTCCAGCTTTCCTGCCCCACCCCTTCCCCCACTCAGGTCTTGCCCTTATTTTGTAGTTGAACCATAGCTCCTGGGGAGCCTGGGGTTTTGTTTAGCAATGATGGCAGTGACTTGGACTGCTGGGGTTCCCAGCGTGATTGGATAGAGTCACCTAAAGTGATTAGGCTTGGGTCACAATCCCCACATGCCATGCTATAAAGTTTAGACTCCTTGGTGAGGTATTGGTTGCCTTTTAGTTTCTAGTTCTGATTTAGCCTTTGGGCTCATGTTAAACTGATTTCTTACTCTCTGGGCCTGATTTCGGTCATGCTGGCTGCTATTATCTTTTCAGATAGGCCAAGGACTTTCAGGCCTTTGCACATACAGTTCCTTCTCTTTGGAATGCTATCCCTGCCCTTCCTTGCCTTTTGAAATCCTGCTTAACCCAGTTACCACTTCCTCCATAGTTTCTGCTTTCTCCTACTCAGCCATAAACACTCTTCTTCCTGCATTCACAGCACTGCCTGTGCCTGGGATTCCCATAGTTCCCGGTCTTACTGCCCGGTAGTGGTCCTGTCTCCTTAGGCATGCAGCGCAAGTGTTGGGCTTTTTTCTGTCATGGTGGGTCTGTACCATAGGGCATCATATAATTCTGGGTGCCTTCCTTAGGTCTTCGTTGTTACAGTCTCTTATTTTTCCAGTGCTGTCCAAGGAATGAGAGAGCGAACACTCTGTTGGATAGGAACACTGCAGAGGCTAACTTAAGACTGGGAACCTAGCTTTCTTAAATTTTCAGAACCAGGATACTTGCCAAGTTTGCAATTTGAGGTGGTTACCTAGGCCTCTCAGGAGATAGAATTAGGAAGTAGTAGCAGGTTTGTCCAGGAGTTAGAAAGTGTCTATCAGTCAGGAAGGAAGATATTCATTGTTTGATTATAAATTATAATATCTTAGGCCATATATACTTGGACCTCTTTTTAGGTACAATCCAGATTATGGTAGCAGTACTTTTATCTACTAGATAAGGTCTGTAGAATACACCCTATAAAGGACCCTTGTGATAATTCTACATGACTCTGGAGAATTGGGAGGGGCTCTTTTCCCCGATATGCAAAAAGGCCATATGCATATGACACCAAACTGGAGAGATTTTGCCATCGCCTGGAAAATCAGCATTGGCTCTCCATCTGACATTACTTGTCTTTTTGAAATCTATCTATCCCAAAGAGTAGAAATATGGCACACAAGAATACTTTTTCACAGTAATGTTCAAACTTGTTCTTTCAGGCAAGAGAATAACTGATACAGTGATATACTCTCCATTTGTGAAACCCCACAAAGATAATATTGTTTTGATGCCTCAACAGAGTTTTTACCTAAAGTCAGTGTTTATTGTTCAGAGAAGATTGGTTTTCCTTCTCTGTAAGCTTGATGATCTTACAGTACAGAACTATATAGATCAGTCATTTCTAACTTTTTTTTTGAATTATTTATTGTGTTTTATTGACTGATCTAATTCGTCGGTCATCCTCCCCTCCCTTAAATGTATCATATGGCTGTATGGAATTTTGTAATATTACTTCTACAAAGTTTCATTTGTTATGAGACTTTTGAAGGACAGAGAGAAACACTTAAATGTTGGCAACATCAAGGGTTGGTAACCACAGGCTGTCTACACACCTCTTGGTAGCTTTCAGCACAAACAGGGCAACTTGTCATCAGGAGGAAGATGCCAAGATGGGGGAGTGTTCCATTACCATTTATCAGACGTGACTTCTGAGAGTGTGTTTGAGCACACTTAGTGAGTTATTGGGCCAGATTTAACAAATGTTCTGCTAGGAAAATTTATGGCACAGAATTATATTCTGGTTTGGTCTGTTATTTCTCCAAAAGTATGTTGCAAGATTGGAAGCATTGTGTTCCTGTCCCTGGCAGTCCCTGAATTGAAAAGGATCGGGAGGCTGAGGCCATCTCTGGGGAAGAGCCCCGGACGGATGGAGTAACTGCTTGCAGCTAGTGTGGCCCACCACATGCATTTCTGTATTTTCCTTCTTTCCGCTTTCCCCATACTTCCTTGTGCCTCAGTGTTGAGGTGGTCTAGCTGCTCTAAGAAAGCAACGCAAAAGCTCAGACATTATGGAAATGTACTTCTTGCTCAGTTAACATTAATTGGTGGTTGACACATTGGTGGACAACTCTCCTTCACGTGGTCCTCTGGGGATTCAGGTAGGACAATGTTCCCGTCGCCATTATGAGGCTCTGAAGGGCACTCTAGGCCTGGTCTCTCCGCCAGCCAGCCAGAAGGGAGAGGGACATAGAAGAATGTGCATGGAATGTCTAGAAATGGCACATACCATTCCTGCTCACATTTCTTTAGCTAAGACTTAGTGACATGGCCAAACTTGTGAGGGAAGCTGGGAATTGTTGCCTGGCCTTGTGCCCAGGAATAACAGAACATTGGATTGGTTTGCTAAGGCTGCCATAACAAAATCCCAGCTTAAACAACAGAAGTTTATTTTCTCACAGTCTGGAGGGTGGTGGTCCCAGGTCAAGGTATAGGCAGGTTTGGTTTCTTCTGAGTCCTCTCCTTGGCTTGTAGATGGTTCTCTTCTTGCTGTGTCCTCACATGGTCTTGGTCTCTTTTTGTATCCACATTTTCTCTTATTTTAAGTCTATCAACCAGACTGGATTAGGGCCCAGCCTAATTGCCTCATTTTAACTTAATCACCTCCTTAAAAGCCATATCTCCAAATATGGTCATATTTTAAGGTACTAGGGGTTAAGGTTTCAACATATGAATTTTCTGGGGACACAATTCAGCCCAAAACAAACATGGATTTTGGTGAACAGCTAATAGCCTTTTCCTTTTTCTCACCTTGTAATTTTATCTGCTTATGTTTAATCTATTCACTGGGGATCAGATCTTGGATTTAGAGCCAGATAGAGTAGATTCAGATTCTAGTTCCATTGCCTAATAGCTAGCTGATAGGTTTCTCTGAACCTCTGGTTCCTCATCTCTGAAAACGGGGTAAAATTTTTATCTCATAGAGCTGTTTCATTGAATAGATGAAGAAAAAAATCCGGTGTAGGGCCTGACATATAAAGCATTAGCATCATTCTCTTTTCTGTCATTGGTGATGCCTAGTCTTATTATTTTTTTTTAAGATTTTATTTATTTATTTGAGAGAGGGAGAACGAGCATGCGCTCGGGTGCATGAGCTGGGGGACGGGTAGAGGGAGAGGGAATGAGAATCTCAAGCAGATCCCTCACTGAGCGTGGAGCCCAACTTGGGGCTCAGTCTCATGACCAGAGCCGAAATCAAGATTTGGATACTGAACCAACTAAGCCCTTGACTTTTTTAATAGGAAGAATAAGGTCTGTAGAATATACCCTCTAAAGGACCCTTGTGATAACTCTACATGACTCTGGAGAATTGGGAGGGGCTCTTTTCCCCGATATGCAAAAAGGCCATATGCATATGACACCAAACTGGAGAGATTTTGCCATTGCCTGGAAAATCAGCATTGGCTCTCCATCTGTCAAGACCTTCTCAAGAACTGTATGGAATGTATAAGACGGTCCCTGAAAAACTGAATTTTCTGAAGATATGCATTTCATTAAGCCTGTTTTGTCAATTAATCTCATTCTGACCTAAGTTGAGTAACCTGGGAAATAAACAGTATTATTTCTATTTTTAAAAATAATCTTGGGCGCCTGGGTGGCTCAGTTGGTTAAGCGACTGCCTTCGGCTCAGGTCATGATCCTGGATTCCCTGGATCGAGTCCTGCATCGGGCTCCCTGCTCGGCAGGGAGTCTGCTTCTCCCTCTGACCCTCCCGACCCTCCCCCCTCTCATGCTCTCTCTCTCTCAGTCTCTCTCTCAAATAAATAAATAAAATCTTTAAAAAAAATAATCTTTTAATTATTTTATAAAACTAGTAAAATCAGAATGTGTAATAAATATTCACTGCTTCAACATGAGAGACGATGGACTCTGAAAAACAAACTGAGGGTTCTAGAAGGGAGGGGGGTGGGAGGATGGGTTAGCCTGGTGATGGGTATTAAAGAGGGCATGTTCTTTTTTTAAAGATTTTATTTATTTTTTAGAGATCGAGTGAGAGAGAAACAGCATGAGAGGGGAGAGGGTGAGAGGGAGAAGCAGGCTCCCCACTGAGCCGGGAGCCCGATGTGGGACTCGATCCCAGGACCCTGGGATCATGACCTGAGCCGAAGGCAGACGCTTAACCATCTGAGCCACCCAGGCGCCCGAGGGCACGTTCTGCATGGAGCACTGGGTGTTATGCACAAACAATGAATCATGGAACACTACATCAAAAACTAATGATGTAATGTATGGTGATTAACATAATAAAAAATTTAAAAAGAGCAAAAAAAAAAATTTACTGCTTCAATTTTTAAGGCATTTTGGTAGCAAAGGTACATCTAAATGTGTTGGAGGGAACACAAAGAATGTTATAATTTATATAAGAATATTATATGTTTCTGGGACACCTGTGTAGCAGTCGGTTAAGTTTCTGCCTTTGGCTCAGGTCATGATCCCAGGGTCCTGGGATCGAGTCCCACATTGGGCTCCTTGCTCAGTGGGGAGCCTGCTTCTCCCTCTGCCTGCCGCTCCCCCCGCTTGTGCTCTCTATCTCTGACAAATAAATAAATAAAATCTTTAAAAAAAAGAATATTGTACGTTTGTGTTACTATTTAAATATGGTAGACTGTTTTGTTTTTTTAAGAATTCCCATTGCTTATGGAGCCATGGTAAAATCTTGACTAATTTTGATTTTTATTTATACAGAATTTTGCAGCTATGAGAGGTGAATTATTAAGATAATCCTTAAAACTTTTTATAAATGTGTCCTTTGATAATTAGGTAAAAGCTTGTTTTTAGTTTTTTTCTTTAAACAGATCTTTAGGGATTTCTCTAATTTGCTAAAATATGCTGTTGACTAATCATATTTCGTAAGTATTACATTTAGAAATATCTCACGGTATTCAATTTGTAAAAGCCAAGGTTTTGCTGGCCTTTCTCTCTGGTTTCTTATACAAATAATTGTGCAGAGAAAATTTTTCTCTAGTTTCATGGGTAGAACTCACATATAAAGTACTCTGCTTGACTCTTTAAGTTTGGGTCAGAATCTCTGTTCGTGAATGTAGCTTTGTAAAGCTTAGCCAGTGATAACATAGATGGAGGGGTTGAATCAGTATGTTTCTCCATGCACCATAAGGCTGGCTAAATCACAGACCCAGTAGATGATAGGTCAGTGGAGCAAATATTCAGCAGTTTCTTGCCACTGCCTGTCTATTACATAATCAATTACCTGTTTTTCTCATAGGTATACATATATGTATAAAAAAAACCTTTGGTCCTTCTCTGTAGCATTTTTATAGCTTAAGACCCAATGCTTTATTCCCATCTGTGATTTTGAAATTCCAAAAGAGCCTTTGATGTATAAATCAATTAGGATGACTTTGGTTGCCAGCAGCAGAAATTCCAGCACATTCTGCCTTAAGAAAGGAGATAACTTGGGTTATGTATCTGAAGGAAGTCCAGTCATAAGTGTGGGTAGGTGTGCTGACATCAGGGGGCTTTGCTGTGCTCCTGTATTCTCTTACCTTGCCCTGCTCTGTGAGTTGGCCTCATCAGTGCTGGAGGTCGGTGGCGCTTTGGGGCCTCTGGTGTGCCCATCACAACATCCAGAGGGTAAAACAGGTCAGTTCCAGTGGTTCCCTCTTGAAGAGCAAGGAAACTTCTTTTTCAGAAGCCCTGAGCAAACTTTCCCTTGTTCTTATTGGCCTCCATTGGGTTAGTGCCCATCCCTGAGCCAATTCTCATGGAGGCAGGGCAATGAGATGCCCCTTGGCTTCCATCTGGATTTCTGAACCAGTCACTAATAAGGTGATGAGATGATCTTTAGGCCAGCCATGCTTGCATCTGGAGTGGTTTCTGAGGTCATTTTCCTGAAGTTCCTGGACTGTGTGGAGAAAATGGAAATCAGAGTAGTGACAAGAGGACGAACGAAGTGGGTGCTGTTCAGTGCAAAATTGTGTTCTCTTAATAATGACATTTCTTTATGTATAAATGCTATAGTTCATAATGTCTTTACATGCTGTATTTTCCATTGAGTAAATGTATAGTATTGCATTACGTTAAAAATTCTCCTTCTCTTGTTAGTGCTTGTCCATGAAAATCTATTTTGGTTTGGATAAATATATTCTGTAATTTGTATTTTTAATCTCTTTGCTACTATACTGTTAAATATACTATGATCTTGTTAAAGCAGAAGATTTTTCTTGAGCTTGTCTAATTTGATGCCTTACAGGCCAGGAAGTTAGGAATTTCTCCATCCAATTATATGCTATTGAATAGTTCCAGTAAATAATGCTAAATGTTCTTTAGAATCATTATAAAATTTTGTGGTAAATCCATTTCATCTTGATGTCTTGTTTTTTTTTTTTTTTTTTTAAGATTTTATTTATTTTTTTGAGAGAGAGTGAGAGAGCGGGAGAGAGCACAGGTGGAGGTGGGTGCAGAGGGAGAGGGAGAAGCAGACTCCCTGCTGAGCAGGGATTATGATCAGAGCTGAAGGCAGATGCTTAACGGACTGAGCCACCCAGGCACCCCTTGGTGTCTTGTTCTTAATATTTTTAGTGGTTTCCTCTTAATTTTTTTGTTTATTTGTTTAGTGTGATTAAAGTTGTCTGTGAGGGCTTGATTCTTTTCCCAGTAAGGTAGAGTCTGAGAATTTATTTATTTCAGATGATCGATCATATTAGGCCTGATTCATTCAATGAGGTATAATGTATTGTAAAACTTTCTGGTGCATCTCTACCCATTGTTGTTTAGTTTAAGCTAAATAACTCTTTTTGAATTTAGTCTTGCAGAGAGGCCAATGATATATTCTTTTGCTATATAGCCATAGTTGTTAAAGCTATTTTTTTTTCTTTTTCTTTTTAAGTAATCTCTACACCCAACGTGGGGCTTGAACTCATGACTCTGAGATCAAGAGTCGGACTCACATGCTCTTCCAACTGAGGCAGCCAGGTGCCCCTAAAGCTGTTTTTAGAAATGAGTAATTTTTCTAGAAATTTCTTTTTTTTTTTTTAAAGATTTATTTGTTTTGGGGGGAGAGAGAGAATGAGCATGAAGGGGAGGGGCAGAGGAAGAGGGAGAGAGAAAATCTCAAGCAGATTCCTCCCTGAGCATGGAGCTGGATGTGGGTCTCAATCTCACAACCCTGAGATCATGACCCAGGCTGAAATCAAAGAGTCGGACGCTTAACTGATTCAGCCACCCAAGCGGGGTGTTTCTAACTTTAATACTTTTAAAACTTCATCTTAGTATTCACTTAATGAGGAAGTACATGAGTATGAATTCAATCATATTTAAGAATGAATTTGTATGGATCACAGCCATACATCTGTACATCTAGAAATGATGCACAGGTGAGGCATTTTTTCAGCCTACAGTCAATTCCTGATGCACACAGAGATTCAAGGATACCTACCGTAATCTATGCCATCCCTACTCATCCTAAATAATGACCAACCAATTAGGAAATTGAAAATTTTTAGGTGACTCCTTTAAATACCTCAGCTAATTTGGATAATAAAAATGTTCATTAACCTTTGAATGTAGCTTCTTTCAGTCCTAAAATATTAGTCTTCAGAGCTATAGGGAAAATTTTCCTTCCCTATCCAGCTTGCATATGGTAGGCACTAAATATTAGTTGAGTGAATGAATAAATATTTGAATGATGACTGTGACTACACGGTGTCCTACCATTGTCTTGGCTAAAATATGGAAATAAACATCCCCAACTGGGAGGGAGCAGAATAATCTTACCAGGGAATGTAATGTCCAAGAACAAGAAGGAACCAAGAAATATTTCATGAAGTTGGACAGCATGCCAGATCTCTTACCCACAGTTTGCACTGTGCCAGGAAATACATAAAAAAAAATTTATCTCCTTGTTGATTTTATTCTATCGTATTTTCTGTTGTCATAGTTGTTTTGGGGGGGAGGTAGTTTGAGGAAATGTAACAATTTTGGTCTTTTTACATACCTCATGTTTTACAGATAAAATTACAAAATTAACAGAAATGAGCAGTCAAAGGGGAAAGCCCAGTGGTGCCTGCTTAAAAAAACAAACAAACAAAAACTTACCTGCCTTTTTAAATTAACTCTTCTTTTTTTTTTTTTTTAAGATTTTATTTATTTACTTGAGAGAAAGAGCAAGCGAGAGAGAGCACGAGTAGGGTGAGGGGAGTGTGGAGGACAGGGAGAGGGAGAAGCAGACTCCCCTCTGAGTGGGGAGCTGGATGTGGGGCTCCATCTCAGGACCATGGTTAACCGATTGAGCCACCTAGGCACCCCTTTAATTAACTCTTCTGACTTCTTCTACAGTTATGTCTTGAAACACCTGATACGATCATTTGATCTTTTATATCTAGAATCTATACCAGACTGTCTCTGGGGTATATGGGACATCTCTTTATATTTGAAGGATTTGAATTAAACATTGGATATATTCTTCTCTTTGTTTTATGTTGTAAAAATCTTCCTGTTTGCTGTCCATCCCTTAGTTAGGTCTCTGTCTCATTCTGTAAGTGTTTTAGAAGCACTTTGAAAGGCTGTCCTAATGAGTAGCTTCATTTGCTGCATCAATTTTTAATTGATAAGAAAATAGATTGGTCTAATGGCATTTTTAAGTTGTTTTAATTCTTCTAGTACTTTTTTTTTTTAAGCTTTTATTTATTTATTTGAGAGCGAGCGAGCACACGAGTGCGTGAGTGGGGGAGGAGGAGCAGAGGGAGAGAGACAAGCAAACTCCATGCTGAGTGTGGAGCCGGACTCAGGGCTCGATCCCACAACCCTGAGATCATGACCTGAGCTGAAACCAAGAGTCAGATGCTTTAGGGCGCGTGGGTGGCTCAGTTGGTTAAGCGACTGCCTTCGGCTCAGGTCACGATCCCAGAATCCTGGGATGGAGTCCCACATCAGATTCCCTGCTCAGTGGGGAGGCTACTTCTCCCTCTGACCCTCTCCCCTCTCATTCTGTCTCTCTCTCCCTCTAACTAAATCAATAAAATCTTTTTTTTTAAAAAAAGAGTCAGATGCTTTAACTGGCTGAGCCACCCAGGTGCCCCTCTTCTAGTACAACTCTTAATTTAGGTCTTCAACCTAGAGAAGAAACTGGTTGTGATTATGCAGGAGTACTTTATTATTATTATTATTTTTATAAAAATAGTATGTGACTTTTGGAAATGCAGTAAAGTACAAAGTAGAAAATAAAGATCATCTGTGATCTCTCTACTCAGTGAAAAATACTATTAACATTTTAGCCTTTTTCAATGCATTTTTATCATGTTGGATCAAGATATAATATCCTTCTCATTTTTCCCATTTAATACTATATCATAAGTTTTCTCCTTCATGTAACATGATGAGTCTTTAAGAAATCTTTGTATATATGTTTTAATGGTTTTGTAGAATTTTCTTGTTTTAATGTACCACATTTTATTTAATGGTTCCCCCAAAGTTGGGCTTTTCACTTAATTCCGCTTTTTGTCAATTAAAAATAATGCTCTAACCTTTTTTCTGTGTTATTCCAGTGTGTGTGTCTTCATTTATTTCCCCAGGATTAATCAATTCTTAGAAGTAGAATTACTGGGCAAGTGGATATCAACATTTTTGGCCAGTTGCTACATGTTGGTAAATTATGCTTTCCTGAAACTTCTGCATAGTTCATAATCTCATTAATAGATCCTCCAGCTAATTGTTTCATTTCAACATTATTATGATTTTTAAAATATTTTATTTTTAGGTCATTTCTACATCCAATGTGGGGCTTGAATTTATAACCCCAAGATCATGAGTCCCATGCTCTACTGAGTGAGCCAGCCAGATGCCCCCATTATTATGATTTTTTGACCTTTCATTTTGAGAGACAAAAAAAAGTATCTCACTTCTTGTAACTTTGATTCATATGAGGATGAACTTTTTTTTTTTAATTTGGTTGTTACCATTTCTTTTAGAATTAACCATTTGTATTTGTTTTTCGTGTGTTAGGATCTTAGTGTTTTGTCTTTATTTAAATTTTTGTGGGCTTTTTATTAATTTTTTGTCATGTTGATTTTTGAGGACTGTAATATATACATATTTCATATTTAAATCCATTGATGTTTTTCTCATTTTCCCCATTGCTTTAAATTTAAGAAATACTTTTTAATTCAAAGACTAGAGAGATATTCACCAAGGTTTTCCTTTTTTCTTTTTCTTTATGGGTTGATTCTCTCCCTCTTTTTAAAAATTTTATTTATTTTAAGTAATCTCTACGTGGAGCTTGAGCTCATGACCCCAAGATCAAGAGTTGCATGCTCTTCCGATTGAGCCAGCCAGGTGTCCCGAAGGCTGATTCTCTTTTATAATTCATTCTGATCTATAGAATTTAGAGTTTAGTTTGAAGTCTGATATTAGGTTTGGGTAGATTTTTTTCCCCCCGATACCTAACTGATCATCTTATTCCTTTTGTTCCTTCCATTTTGTGATGCCACATTTATCATATATTACATTTTTACCCTAGTAGGCCATCAGGGTAAGATAGTATTTTAAAATTGCCTTCTTAGTCTTTCCTCCTCTTGAACTATTCTTTTGAGGATTTGCTCATTTGGAACTTTTATGTACTACCCTGCTCCTCTTTTGGCTCTATTTTTTCCCTTCTGTTTTCAATTTTCGTTTCTGCACTTTTAGAATTTTCAAAAAATTAATCCACATGTGAATGCTTAAGGCCAGCTGCACTGTTATATTCATCATCATATTCCCTGTAGCCTTTATTGATTTTTTTAAATTATAAAATTAAAACTAGCTCTTATAGAAAATTTAGGAGATAAAGAAAAGCACAAAGAAGAAAATATTCTTTTTTTTTTTTTTTTAAAGATTTTATTTATTTATTTGACAGAGAAAGACACAGCGAGAGAGGGAACACAAGCAGGGGGAAGGGGAGAGGGAGAAGCAGGCTCCCCGCAGAGCAGGGAGCCCGATGTGGGACTCGATCCCAGGACTCCAGGATCATGACCTGAGCCGAAGGCAGTCGCTTAACGACTGAGCCACCCAGGCGCCCAAGAAGAATACATTCTTACCACTCAAAGATATCCTGCTATGGCTAAACGTTACACAATGTAGAATTTACTAGAAACTATATAGTATAGTATTTTATGTATGTATATAAATATATATGAAACATTCATATATGTGTATATAAAATTTTTATTTACCTTATGGCAGCAGTCTATACATACTATGTCATTGTGTGCATTTTACTTATAATAGTTTCATGTATTCTAAATATCCCTCCTTAAATAAATTTTAACTCACCCTCTAGTTACTTGACTAGATAAATTACTTTGTGTGAAAGAATAGCCTACCCTTTCAAAAGTGATTAAATTTCAGACAGACAGTATGGACAGAACACATATTATCTTTGTTAAGATGCAAGTGTGTTTATGTGTGTGTGTGGTCTGTGCATTTAAAGTTGTGTCAGCTATCGCATAATTGTTTTGCGAAGGTCGAGTGAGTAAAATCAAAGACAAATTGGTAGTATATCTGGTGTTTTCTAGGGAGCTTAAATGGTTTTGGCCACAGGAGGTCTTGTAAAGTCAGTGGGGTTATAGTCCAGGAACTGATCCTTTAGCTCTCACTGGGTCAGAAGAAAGAAGGAATCCAGAACTTTTAGGGCAGGAGGAATTAGTTAGAAGCCAAATCAAATTTGTGAAGTTGATGGCGGTAAAGTTGGTGCAGTTAGAAGTCAAAGGGGGTGGACCTGGATCCAGAATGCAGTTTAAGGCGTATCAGCCTGGGACTGGAGAGAACAAGTAAGGTGTGAGGAAAAGCTGTAGCAAGCAAGAGGCTGGTTAACGGAGAAGAGGCTGCTTAATGGAGAAGAGGCTGTGGACTAGAGAAGAGGAAGGGGGATGATCATAACCACCTAGAAAGTACACATTAGCACTTTAAATTTGCCAGTTTACGTGGATGCGACCATATGATCCATAGCCGTAAATTACTGCAGAGCTCAGCAGCGTGACCTTTTTTGGGGGGGCGAGAGTCCTCAGATGTATGTTGTTTGCATCCCCAAATTCTCATGTTTGAGTAAAATTTAAACATTCAAGATGGTTTTGTTGGACTGTAGTGGGGAGAGTAGAGGAAAGGAATATTTCCAGAGAATTTTGAGAACTGATGAAACCACCAGGACTTCAGAGTGTTGTCTTTGGGGGAAAATATCTCCTTATTCTTGCTCTTTCATGGAGACTCCAAAGATTATCCAACAAACCACGTGGCAGTTAGCCCTGTGTGGTGGGAGCAGAAGGTCCAGTGGGGGTAGTAATGAGAGAGAATGGGAGAAAGAGTGCTTATACCCAGTCAGGAAGGCCTTCAGTAATAGGAGGCCGTGGGATTTGGACTTTATCTCGGAAGTATAAAGTTGGCTTCAAGAAAGAGGGAGGTACTATATAAATACCCATTTGTATCTTTACAACTTTTTTTTTCCCCATATGTGCTACAAATCTTCATTTTTCTCTTTTGAATCACATGTATTCCAATCAAGTAGATTGAAAAACAGATTATTAGAATGCAAATTTTATTTTATATTAATTTCCCTTTATAAAGTCGATAGTGTTTTTACTAACATTCTGTAAAGACAGAGTTGAAAACTTTCTAAAAGAGGAGATAAAGATACTTAGGCTATTAACTCTCTGCTTTCCTACTACTAATCTCACAAGTTTATTTCCTTTGTCTTTTGGCTTAGGTATATATTGTTCTATGAAACTTGAACACGGTGATATTCTGACAATGTGGGCCCTGTTGAACTAACTAATATAGGTTAGCTTGAGAAATCCTTATGTTTGGTGCTTTATCTTATGTAAGAATTAGTGAATGAATTTAAAATGGGAACTATCTCAACTATCTCATGACTAGAGTGTTCCATAAGAACAGGGATCTTTTCTGTTTATCTACCAGTATATTCTGAGCACCAGGTATAGGGCTTGACTCATCAGAGGCAGAATAAACAGTGTTGAGGGGGGAATAACAGTGTATGCATGATTCCCAATCCCAGTCCCAAACTGGGATTTCCTATTGTTTTCATTTCGTGGCATTTCCCTTTCTCTCCTTGAAGTTATCCTGTGATAAATGAAGGTAGATTAATATATGTGGGGAGATCTGGTGAAGTTTGTTAAGATGTTTGGAAATATTCCATTTTGCAATTCATAAATTACTATTGACTATTCCCTTGCATTTGTGATCTTTATGAATTGTCCGATTCAGGTGCACATAGTTTTCTTAATAGCTTACTATTATGCATTCAAAAAGAAACAGGCAGAATGTTTATGTCTTCATGAGTGGTCCTGGATGTAAGCCAGTTTGGAAGAGCAGTACTAAGTAAGCGAACGGCAAGATCCCTCTGCATATTGGCTTTGCAGTTCACACTTACCATGTTTCTTCCTGGGAGGATGACCCGTTTCAACTGCGTGATGGACTTTCGGGGTATCTTGAAAGAGTTAATGTTTCAGATGTTACATTTTTGAGTGTCCAGAGACTACTGTAATAATTAGGAAATAAAGTTAAAAAGTATAATATAATTTGTCCTGTTCTCTTTGATTTTACCAGGTAAAAAAGCTCCAGTTTTATTTAGTAAAGAGATGATTGAGTCAATGCAGGAAGGCTCAGTTGTTGTGGATTTAGCTGCTGAGGCTGGCGGAAACTTTGAAACCACTAAGCCGGGAGAACTTTATGTCCATAAGGTATGCCGAACAGCTTCTTCTGTCTACGAGCCATCTCCCACGTCTTTAGTGACTTGAAGCAAGTGTGTATTCCGTTAAGGTATTCAGAGAAACTGAGGCCTGGAAAGTTTTAAAATTAAAAACAGGCACATCGAAAGCTCTTTTTGAAATCTGTATTTGGGGGCGCCTGGGTGGCTCAGTCGTTAAGCGTCTGCCTTCAGCTCGGGTCATGATCCCAGGGTCCTGGGATCGAGCCCCACATCGGGCTCCCTGCTCCGTGGGGGGAAGCCTGCTTCTTCCTCTCCCACTCCCCCTGCTTGTGTTCCTGCTCTCACTGTGTCTCTCTCTGTTAAATAAATAAATAAAATCTTTAAAAAAAAAAAAAAAGCTGTATTTGTTTGTGAGATGTGTATATATTTATAAAGGTATGTAATTTCACAGCTTAGCCTTGACTGTGACTGAGGAGTGTCCTAGAAGGAATGTGAACAGATAGAATTAGACCTTTCTGATCGTATTTTTGTTCATGTAGGGAGTTACTCACATAGGCTACACAGACCTTCCCAGCCGAATGGCCACGCAGGCCAGCACCTTATATTCCAACAACATCACCAAGCTCCTGAAGGCCATCAGCCCTGACAAAGATAATTTTTATTTTGAAGTGAAAGACGACTTTGACTTTGGTACAATGGGTCATGTCATTAGAGGAACTGTAGTGATGAAGGTAAGTAAAGAGACCTGTTCCTTTCTGAGTTTTCATTAGAAATGTTTTAGGATTTCTGTTTATGGAAGGCTCCTATTTTGGAATTGAGATATAATCTAATAAAGGGTTGATGTGTTGGGTTTATACCAATAAAAAGTGTTTAGAAATGCAGAACGATTTAAAGAAAAAAATCACAGAGGCTTATATATACGTGAACTCATCCGAAATATGCATTGCTTTTGAAAAACAGAAGCAAACAAAACAAAAAACCAGAACTGAATAAAGTGAAAAACTTTCCCCTTGCCACGTATTTCCTTTTAGAGGATTGATCTCTGTTTTTCCATATATATTCTGTGCACATAGAAATTATGTATCCATGCATAACAAACATTCTATATTTATATACACATATGTATTTATATAAAGTAAATTATAAATGACATGAATTTATTTAAGATTATATAGGGGCTCTTGGCTGGCTCAGTCAATAGAGCATGCCACGCTTGATCTCGGGGTTGTAAGTTCAAGCCCCATATTGGGTGTAGTGATTGCTTAAAAATAAATCTTTCAGGGGCGCCTGGGTGGCTCAGTCGTTAAGTGTCTGCCTTCGGCTCAGGTCATGATCCCGGGGTCCTGGGATCAAGCCCCGCATCGGGCTCCCTGCTCCTCGGGAAGCCTGCTTCTCCCTCTCCCACTCCCCCTGCTTGTGTTCCCTCTCTCGCTGTGTCTCTCTCTCTCTGTCAAATAAATAAATAAAATCTTTAAAAAAAATAAATCTTTTAAAAAATTATATTTAAAAGAACAATCCCCCCCCCCCCCCCCCAGGAGAGTCACTACGTAGCTTCTGTGTTTTTGAAATGCTGGATTGACTGTTAAAAAAAATTCTATTTTTCTTATTTCTATTAGGATGGCAACGTGATTTTCCCTGCTCCCACCCCGAAAAATATTCCTCAAGGTGCCCCAGTAAAACCGAAGACAGTGGCTGAGCTGGAAGCTGAGAAAGCAGCTACCGTCACCCCCTTCAGGAAGACGATGACTACGGCTTCTGCATATACAGCAGGTGAGGACCCCATTCATGAGGGTTGAGTCCTGATTGTTTGGATTTTGTAAGAAATGCATTAATTGTCAAAATTAGTGAATGAGATCCTGTTGTCCTCCTTTGGATTCCATGAGGAAGTGGGCCTGTTAGAAGCAAGTTTTCGTAAATGTGTTACTAGCCTCACCTCTGTGGCCTTGGAGACTCCATTGATGGCTGACCCCAGAGATGCAGGTGCTCGCTAGATACTGGAATGAATGTGTGTGAAAGCATAGACGGGCTGTTAATGCTTTTCTTTCATAGAAAACATTTAAAATATAGCTGTTAGGAGTTTTATCTTACATCAAATGTATCGAGTAGTGATCTGTGTCAGATTGTGTTGGTGTTAAGTGCCTGTAAATATGGTTATTTATTTATCTTTACGAGTTATAAAACATCAGTTGTGATCATCTGCACGTTGTGTAAGACTGGGGAACCACATGTTTGCGTTGAAGAATAAACAGTAGGAGACAGGTATGGCCCTTGACCGTTTGTCTAACATCCTAAGTTCTTCACCTAGTAAAAAAAATTCAATTTTTAAGTTTTCATTTCTTTACAGTTTAACACAAATTCTTTGCTTTTTAGTTCGCCTTTATGAAAACATTAAGCAGTCACTGTAAAATAATGGTAAATATTCATTCTGGTTACGAATTGTTAAGAGTCTGAAATAGGGACATTTGGTTTTAAATTGGTTTCTCTCTCATTGAATGAATTAAAAATATTTAGATCTACTTGGAGCCAAAGCAAAAACAAAACAAAAGCAAACTATAAAGAATTAAGGACCAGCACCAGGCACACAATTCTTGTAGCCTCAGCATTCTCCAAATTCCCATGCGAGCCCAGATGTTTGAAAGAGAAATATGTAACTCTCCTTGAATAAAGAGCAAGTCTCAGCAAAATGACTTAAAGCCTCTAGTTGTGAACATGGTGAATAAATGGGGCAGTGTCCCTACTTGCACTTACTTGTTAAAAAAAAAAAAAAAAGAAACCAGATTATTATATTGTACCTGGAGAGGATTCTTGGAAGGATTGTAAATTTCCATTTCTCTTTGCGGTTCATGAGGAAATACAGTGCGGCATGTATGATGGTTTATTTTTCTAGGTTTCTCTCTCATTTGTTAAGTGAAAGTTTATTGCATTTTAATAGATACGACATTAGCATATTTTAGGGAATAAAAGAATGTCCTTATATTTGTTTTTCTTTACCTTAAACTTCCTCCTTTATAATAAAAACAAGCATTTTTCTTTTATGTGTGTTAGGAATCCATTTGAATAGCATTCTCCAAAGAATATGATTTGCTTTCTTTTCCTTTTCTTTTTTTCTCTGCCTTTCTCTTTCCTTTGTTACAAAGAGTATAGAAATAGCATAGTTGACATTATTAAATATACTATAGAAAAGACATTAGTTTACTAAGGAGTTGATTAAAAAAACCCTTTAGATAGGTGATTCCTATCTTAGATGCCCAACAAAAGAATGGACTCCAGATTATGATAATTTAGTGCTGCTTGATTAATGTGGTCATTTAATGAATGCTAGGCATTGCACTAAACACTTCATATGCCTTAACCTATTTACTCTTTATAAGACCTCAGTGAGGTGGGCATATTATTATTTTCTTCTCCAGGTGAGGACAGAGAGGGTTAATAATTTTACAGATGATGATAATATAGCACAGAGAAGTTAAGTAACTTGCCTGAAATCTCACAGCTAGCAAGCAGTAGACCCACAGTTTGAACGAGGCAATCTGGCTTATGAAAACATATTTTTAACCACAACTCTATACAGCTTCTCTGATGTTTAACTAGAACACAAAACAATATTCTGTCTACTCTCCCTCCAGATGGTTAACAGGCCATGTATTGGAACCCTGGGCATTTTATATTTGGGTAGGGAAATATAAATTAAAACTGCAGTCTTATTACATGATCTAAAGTAAAATTAATGTCAACTCCTAGATGTTCTAGCTGTGCCACTTATAAAGAAATACTTCATAACACGGGGAAAAAAAAGTACCTTACTCAAGAAAGTTGAATTCCAGCTCCCTGGTCCCCCATTCACATTCTGTTTTTACTGACCACTAGGTAACCCTTCCTTCTGTTGCAGAATAGCCATCCACATGTTTGCTATTAGGGAAGGCAATAATTAAAGATGTATGTTCATAGCTGACTGTTTGTCTTCTGCACATTCTTAATTTAATTTGTATTTTTTTTTTCCTTTTCTTTGTAAAATCCTGTTTGCTGACTTGGTGTTGAGGCTGGAGTTGACTGCCCTGGCCAGCAGTCCAGTCCAGCTTCAGGAGCAATTGCAAAACCTCTGTCCCGGGGGGTGGGGGGGTGGGAGGTGGAGGCCATATGTTTTGGGGAGGTGCTGGAGTGAATGAAATCCTTCCTACTCTTTTAAAATCCCTCTTCCTCAGCCAAAGCTGAGTGACATGAAATTGGCTTCAAAAAAGTCCTGTCTTGTAAAGGTCGTGTCTTGCCCAAGTAGAAAATGCTTTGGTAGATTCTGTGTAGGTCTGTAATTCTGGAACAAAAGCACTTGTATAAACACATGTGGCATCATCAGTGAAAGTCAAAACAGGGAAGAGGACAATGGGGAAATTGTTATCAAGGTGACTCATAAATTTTACTAGATCTTTACAGCTTATTTTATTTGGGGAGATGGTGGTCAAGAAGTTGAGTTTTGTTCATAATACCTTTAACCTCCCCTGGCCCCCATCGTGAAATGTGTAAAAAATCTCATTATTGGCAAACTCCATATCGGGTGCAGAATTTAAAAGCATTGACTGTTTCACATGTTTGTGTGTGGGTGTGCGTGCTTTTAATCTTGAGATAATTGGAGGTCAGCTCATACTCTTTTCTTTCTGTAGGTCTCACTGGGATGCTGGGTTTGGGCATTGTGGCGCCCAATTTAGCCTTTTCCCAGATGGTGACCACTTTTGGCTTGGCCGGCATCGTGGGCTACCACACCGTCTGGGGAGTGACCCCTGCTCTCCACTCACCACTGATGTCTGTGACTAATGCAATCTCAGGTTTGGTCCTCTCTTGTTTCCCCTCATTTTAGGTTTTCATGGGCTTATTCAACTCTGCAACTGCTTTCAATGACGTTTCCAAAGTCTTCGTTTACAAATTGTATGGCTTGGCCTCTTGAGGTGGTGGTTGTGGTGGCTTGGGCTCCCCGAGGGGGTGAGGGTGGGTCTAGAAGTGAGGGGCCCAGCAAGCTTGTTAGGCCTTGGGGCTGCTCCCATTTCAAGCAGGGCAGGGCCATTCTTCTTCCTTTCGATGGTAATTTCCTTTAAAGAAAGGATTCCTCTGATATCACAGAATTGTAATTGTAGCATCCTTTAGGGGCTCTTAGATTCATCTAAACATCTAGCCTAGCAAGTATGTAGTAAGTAGGCCATACCTGTCATCAGATTCACTCCGAAGCCTTTGGAACAGGAAACAGCTGCCCAGGCAGGGTAGCCGAGCATCAGCCGAGCATCAGGCTGGTGGTGCGAGTCTTCACAGTGGTCCACGTGGCGTCCACACAGCTGCCCAGGAGCTCTTCTCTTTGGCCCCCAGTGATGCTCAGATCTGAGGAGTGAGACCCAGCTGGGACAGGTGTGGGGCCGGCCCTGGCTTGGAAGCCTCATGCTGCCAGGGCTCTGGGCACAGCTGCTGGGGGCTCTGCTGGGAGCGTGACTAATTCCAAGGGGCACCATACTCTGGAAAGCTCATCATCATGGCTTTGCCATCATATTTTTCTAGTTCATGCGTAGATCCTTCCAGTTCAGAAGCAGTTTATCCACCCGCGGTCCCTTGTTACCTCTTGTCCAATAACATTATCGATTTAGATCTTTATCAGGGGAACAGAGCTAGAAAGTTAAAGGGAGGTCAAATTTTTATGCAGAAGGAGAAAAAGTTTTGTTAACTCTTTGCCCACAAGAGTACTTCAGTTACAATGGTGTGTGAGGACTTTCTCCGTTGTGTCTGTCCATGTGAGATCCTACAGCTGTGACACTTCATTTGGCCTTGTCTCTGTAACCATTCACCATCTTGCTTCTTTCTTCCTAGGGTTGACTGCAGTTGGTGGGTTGGCACTGATGGGAGGACATTTGTATCCTTCCACAATTTCTCAGGGCCTTGCCGCTCTTGCTACATTTATTTCCTCAGTCAACATTGCAGGTATGATGGCAGTGGTGGTGAGAGAGCCCAGAGTGCTATTTAAAAAAAAATTATTTCAGCAAGCTCTACACCCAGCATGGGGCTTGAACTCACGACCCCAAGATCAAGAGTCGCATACTCTTCCGACTGAGCCAGCCAGGCACCCCCTAGAGTGCTATTTTTTTTTAAAAGATGTTATTTTTTATTTATTTGACAGAGACACAGTGAGAGAGGGAACACAAGCAGGGGGAGTGGGAGAGGGAGAAGCAGGCTTCCCGCGGAGCAGGGAGCCCGATGTGGGGCTCGATCCCAGAACCCTGGGATCATGACCTGAGCCGAAGGCAGATGCTTAACAACTGAGCCACCCAGGCGCCCCTAGAGTGCTATTTTTAATGGAGAAGTGAGAAGCAAATATAAATCCATATAAAATAGACATTTGGACTTTTTTAGACATTTGGATTTTAAGAATTTAACTGTGCCTTTAAAAATTGTTTCACTCAGACCATAAATGCTCTCTGTGAAGAAAAATTATTTTGCCCATTTGTAATTTTTAGAAACTATTTGATAGAAGAACACCCCCTTCCTCAGTGCCCCAAAATAAACAAGCAAATGATTGTCTTGCTGCAAGGTAACTGGAAAGTTATTGAATGCATAGTTTTGAATTAAGTTGACTTATAGCTATCACCATAACATCTGTAAATGAGTATACTTTTAGATAAAATTTTAGCCTTTGCCTTATCCTAGCCTGTGTTTCTGAAAACTGAAAGCCTAGCATATCACTTGTGTAAGCTCATTTGATGCTATTTTGTAGCTAAAAATTAGTTAATGTGTCCAAGAAATCCGGTGCCTGTTGATGTGGCATTTTTTTCTTTTATCACTTATTATAGGTTTAACAGAGTAACCTATTTGAAAAAAATACTAGCCTTTGACCTTTGCATTCCCAAGCTGTTTGAATGCCTATTTACTTGTAGTCAGGCAGAAATAGTTAGTTCTGTACTCTGATTGCAAGTTTTCTTCCTGAATATAGGGTTCCCCACCTTCAATGAAACTGGCTTGAGTGATAGAATAAGTTTTAATTTTGAGGTTCTAAAATGTTACTTAATATATTTATCCCTAGGTGATAAAGATGTGCTTAAAATAGAAAAATTGTACCAGTTTAAAGATCATGTTTCTCAAAATACCTCTTTCTGTTTCATATTTACTTTGATAAGGCGGCTTTCTGGTGACCCAGAGAATGCTGGACATGTTCAAGCGTCCCACGGATCCCCCAGAATACAATTACCTGTATCTGCTCCCTGCTGGAACCTTCGTTGGAGGATATTTAGCTGCCCTCTACAGTGGTTATAACATTGAACAAGTAAGAGGCTGTTTTGAGAATTTTTATTTTTGCCACCGTGTTTTCTTTCCAACTAGATTTAATATTATTATTACCAAAATTCAGGCTCTACCAAGCAAATACAATAATAACTCTAGAAACATCTTGGTCAAATAGAGCATTCCTATCCCCTAAGGTTCACGACCCTGGATTCTAGAAACAGATTTGCCTGCTACCTGAATGTGCTAACATGGGTTTACCTGTTTGTCCCTCAGGTTTTCTACTTGTAAAAAGTGTCAAAAGGTTGTTATGTACTCGGATGGATTGTTGTAGGGATACAGTGAAATAATCAGTAACAGAATCTGAAATTTTTCTGTTAAATACTATTAGTTCTTTTCCTACTTACTTTCTTCTACAAATTCAGTGCATCATCTCTTGTAACCAGGAGATGTCATCTCAATTCATCTAAAAAAGACAGTGTAAAAATGAATGTTTACTAAAAAACAGAAATAAGTTGAACTTCGAAAGTTTCATCTTTCAATATGATTATAATAGAGACTTAAGTTTGTTCTGAACTCAGTATTTTTTATCACTTTTCAATGCCTACCACGAGATTGCAACTGACAGCAGAAAAATCATGTGTTCCTTAGTTTCTGCAGTTTACAACATTTCTTACTTGTTGAGTGAACAAAATCTTTTTTGAGAGGAGTTGGAGTGGTATGTCAGAGAAACCCGTGTCTGAATTCCAGATTTGCTATTTTCTGATCATGTGACCTTGGAAGAATTATGTAACCTTTTCAAGCTTTGGTTTTCTCTTTTTGTAAAATGAGGATGATGATTCCTTCAACTTCTGTGAATCTCATGGGGCTGACTTGAGTAAAATGTATGTTATGGTCCCTGGCATTTACAGCATCAGGGGTTGGCTCCTTTATAGTGTTTGGTCAGGTCTAGATCCCATCATAACTCTGTTTAAATTTAGGTACTTTTATATGCATTTGTGCATGCTATCAAATCCAAAAAGAAACCAATTTACATAAATGGTATAATTGCAAGTACAATTTAAGGTATTTAATTTATTAATATGCCTAATGGATAGGAAAATATATTGAAATATTCAAAGAAGAAGTCCGACTGGTCCCTCTATTGTCTGAATTTAAAATTGTTCTTAGGAAATCATGTTTCCTCAAGAGAAGTCCTCCCTATGCTAATAGACTGGAAGTTTTGATAGTCTCTCTCTCTCTTCTCTTCCCTTTCATTTAAAAAGATCATGTATCTGGGCTCAGGTCTGTGCTGTGTTGGTGCCCTGGCCGGCCTTTCCACCCAGGGAACAGCTCGTCTTGGCAATGCATTGGGCATGATTGGGGTGGCTGGAGGCCTGGCAGCCACCCTCGGAGGCCTAAAACCATCCCCAGAATTGTTAGCTCAGATGTCTGGAGCAATGGCTTTGGGCGGTACCATTGGTAAGCACTTGGTGGAGATCTGCCTTTATGGGAACACATAGCCATTTTTTTAGCGTACTCTTTGGACATAGTTGATCCACTTACTTAATGTTAAATGTTTTAAAATGTTTGTATTTTAATGAGAATTATACCAACTATGATTCTTCACCAAAATAAATATATTAGACACAAAGTTAATTATATTATTCATAACTTTCTAATTAATTTGTTGGATTTTATTTTCTATGCTCTTGAGATTACCCATATTATATCTGTTTTTAGAGATACTGTGTAAAGGTGGGCTTTTGTCCATCTCTTCCCAACTCCATCTTTAATGACATACACTGGTAGCTTGAAATTGACCATGGTGGTTGCATTTACACGATGGAAATCAACAAATACTACAAATCTGGATTTCATTTATTGTTTTGTTGATTGTCCAGACCTAAGAAAGTGATGGAGAAAATATTAATAATGCAGTTGAAACTTAAAAGTGTGCTGTTTCTATAGCCATTACATTGTGAATATCACAAAAATTGAGCAAATATTCTTCCAGTATTTGAAAACTATTATCAGAGTCAAGCTGTTGCTCACATTGTTGACAATGAGTGAGGTTCTCACATATATCTCGTTTCACTTTTGTCTTACTTGTTAATGCAAACAAAAATGTCAGCCAACATTCCCGTGGGGACTACACTCATTTCATCAGCTGCAAACACTAGGTTGGTGACAGATACAAGAGTTTGGCAAAAGTCAACAATTATATTCTGTGAAAGTCAATTGGCAATATGGGGTTTACAATAAAGAGTACCATATATTTTATTATTTGAAAATTATGTGCAACTTTATATTATCAAAAAATCTTGTACAGGGCGCCTGGGTGGCTCAGTCGTTAAGCATCTGCCTTTGGCTCAGGTCATGATCCCTGGGTCCTGGGATCAAGTCCCACATCGGGCTCCCTGCTCGGCAGGAAGCCTGCTTCTCCCTCTCCCACTCCCCCTGCTTGTGTTCCTGCTCTCGCTGTCTCTCTCTCTGTCAAATAAATAAATAAAATCTTTAAAAAAAAAAAATCTTGTACATATTTATATATGCACATGTTTTTATCCTGAGATGCTGGTGGTTGTATATTTACCGGTATAACAGTAGCTTTAGGACTCCTTTTATACTTCCCCAGGAAAGCTTTGTGTCCTTTCTTGATAGTCCCTGGAAAGGAACGAAGGAAAATGTGCTGTAGGTTCATGGCAGGAAAACCTCTAGACAAGATCTTAGCAAATGTTCTGAGGCACACCCCTTCTCTATCACCTACCTAGAGCCATACAGCTCTTTCAGAGTCTCCTCATTTGGACATTGACTACCCAGGTATTTGCATTTCTTTACCTTTGGACACGGCTCCCACTCACCCACCTGAAAACCCAGGCCTTCATATTCCAGCTGTTTTCTCCTGTGCTCAGGAGCAAGTTTTGGCTTGTGGAGAAGAGAGCTTGGGTTATTCATGCAGTGGGGAGAAGGTAAGGGTTTGGTTGGAGCCTCAAGTAATCTGAAGAAGTGTTAGGGGAGTGTTTGCAGGTTGTGATGGAAGAGGCATGTGTTAGTGTTGTGTGTTTGGTTTTTGGAGCTGGATCTTGGTTAGGTGTGTTGAGAAAACCTGCTATTTTGAAAGGGTATACATAGCCAGTGTCCTTACCTTCTGTATAGTCCTTTTAAGAGAATATTTAGCCCATACGAGGAAACAGATAAATACTTATTAGGGATAAGGATGGAAACCCTTAGATGTGGTCTTTTTTAAAAAAATTGAAGTATAATTGGGGTGCCTGGGTGGCTCAGTCAGTTAAGCGTCTGACTCTTGATTTCAGTTTAGGTCATGATCTCAGGGTGGTGAGATCGAGTCCTGTGTCAGGCTCCACGCTCAGCACGGAGCCTGCTTGGGATTCTCTCTCTCCCTCTGCCCCTTCCTGTATGCATGTGTTCTCTCTAAAAATAAAATAAAATAAATAAAATTGAGGTATAATTGACATATTAGTTTCAGATGTACAAAATAATGATTCTGTATTTGTATATATAGCAAAATAATCACAATAAGTCTAGTAAACATCTGTCACCATACGTAGTTACAGAATTTTCTTTCTTGTGATGAGAACTTTTAAGATCTACTCTCTTAGCAGCTTTCAAATATGATACAGTACTATTAATTATAGTCAATGTGCTGTACATGATATCCCTATGACTTGTTTTATAACTGGAAGCTTCACCTATTTTGCCCACCTCCCATCCCCTTCTCTAACAACCACCAGTCTGTTTACAGTATCTATGAGCTTGGTTTTTTTTTTTTTTTTTTTAAGATTTTATTTATTTATCTGAGAGAAAGTGAGAGCAAATGAGCAGAGGGAGAGGGTCAAGCAGACTCCCCACTGAGTGCAGAGCCTGATGCAGGGCTCGATCCCATGACCCTGAGATCATGACCCGAGCTCAAACCAAGAGTTGGATGCCTAACTGACTGAGCCACCCAGGTGCCCAGGTTTTTTGTTTTGTTTTGTTTTTTGTTTTTTTTTTTTAGATTTCATATATAAGTGAGATCATATGGTATTTGTCTTTCTCTGACTTATTTCCCCTAGCATAATACCCTCAAGGTTCATCAATATTTTCACAAATGGCAAGATTTCTGTCTTTTTTATGGCTGAATAATAATCAGGTGTTGGCTTTATTGTAGTTGCCTCTCAGAGGTCTGTTGAGTTTTAATTTCTCTTTGACTTTCATTTCCCAACAGGATTGACAATTGCCAAACGCATCCAGATTTCTGATTTACCTCAATTAGTTGCTGCATTCCACAGCTTAGTGGGCTTGGCAGCTGTACTTACTTGCGTAGCTGAGTACATCATAGAATATCCACATTTTGCCATGGACGCAGCTGCAAATCTCACCAAGATCGTGGCCTACCTTGGTACTTACATCGGTGGTGTCACGTTTAGCGGCTCTCTCGTTGCCTACGGAAAGCTGCAGGGTAAGTGATGCCACATCACAGAGGGGTCAGTCGCTACTGTTTATGGGGCTTGAGGGTCCGTGTCAGTTTCAGAAAATGGCTTCACGGTAGAACCTGTTAGGTGAAGAATGTATATAGCACGGAGAGATATATAAAAGACCCTTCCTCCACCTCGAGATTGCTTCCCTTCCTTGATCCTTGCAGAGCTCACAAAGCTTTGAAGCAGTTCCTTCTGCAGACGGCTAGTGCACAGAAATTGGGGTAGCGGGACGAGCTGACAATCGATAATACATGTGAACAAAACTACATCTTCCTAATCCTTAGTTAGGGATGCCTGTTCACAGAAATGAATTTTATACATTTTCCAGAGTAGAGAGAAGCTTGTTGAATAAGAAGCTTGTGTGATCACCATACATACTTATTTTGAACACATACACATTTTTCGGCTCTGGCTTACCATCTTTTGCTACTTCTCGTGGCTGAGACTAGAAGTGGGGGAAGGAACCCCCAAACCTCACAGAGGCTATTTTCAGTGTTTTCATGAATAAGTGAGTCTATAGAGAAACTAACTTGTGATGTAAAAATCTGGTCTTTTCCTCTGAGTAATCAAGCCGTTAAAATTAAATAGAGTGTTTCCATGAAACTTAAAAATCACAAAAGAACTTCAAGCCTCCAATGCTCTTGTCTTATGCTTTGTTTCAAAAACATCTAGCAAACCAGGGCTCTGCTCCCTTGGGTTCAGTTGATAGAATCAGAAATGCTAATGTGCTAGGACTCTGTTTTGAAGTTTTAAATAAATGAAACCACACTTAACAACTTCTGTGTTGGTCATACGGGAAAAATGTAACTTTTTAAGATGCTAGGACAAAGAGTAAAGAAATTGTTGTGTGATCAAAGTAAAGAACAGTTAAGTTGAGCCATACTTTTCCTACTTCTGTTAACATTTGTTACATGTAAGAGCCCTAATTCGCTTTTATGTTTCAGGACCATTTTTAAAAATTCTGATATTTAATTTTGGTAGTTTAGGATTAAATGACATGCACTTAAGTGTGTGTGTGTGTGTGTGTGTGTGTGTGTGTGTGTGAGGGGGTTTTTCATGACATGTGCTAGCTTCTGACTGACTTGCGCTTGGTCCTAGGTATCCTGAAATCTGCCCCTCTCCTGCTTCCTGGGAGGCACTTACTTAATGCAGGCTTGCTGGCTGCTAGTGTGGGTGGAATAATCCCATTCATGATGGACCCTAGCTTTACCACGGGCATTACCTGTCTGGGCTCTGTGTCGGCTCTCTCTGCTGTCATGGTAAGAAGTTAGGGGTGGAAAGCACATCCTCAGTGAGAAACTGGCATATTTTGTTAGATTGCAGTCTAACCTATTTCTAGCTCTTCAAGACCCTTGATGGAATAAACATGTTTTAGAATGATGTTACATGTTCTTCTTTTTAGAATCTGGAAAATACAGCAAAGTGTAAGAAGAAAACCACTCTTGCTCTCCACTGAATGGTTCCTTTCAAAGTTGTTGGGTGCCATCTTTATTGCTCTGGGGTCTTTTCCCTGGATCAATGTGCTGGTGAATGGGAATTTTAAAAAGCCAAGTGTTTCAATTCTATTCACTAGGTGCCTACTTACTGTGACAAGGCCCACAAAATGGTGCTTTGGGTTTTATGCAATAAGGGTCAGATACTCCCTGCCCGTTAGTTGCGCTCTCATTTAATGGAAGTTATGATACCAAGTTAAAGAATTATGTAAAATGAGATGTAGTTAATAAACCCTGTGTGTTCAGTGGGGGAGTTCAGGGAAGCCTTTCATGATAGGTATGGTCCTCTTCTCCCTCTCTGATTTTTGCATTTAGTATATTGATACATACAGTATTATCTGGGTGTCTATATGCTACAATATAGCATTTTATTATATCAGTGTAGGATGCTTTTGCAAAACAGTTGTTATTCACCGATTCCTTCATGTTTGTCTAGTCTGGAGTCTATATTGTAGACACTGGTTTATGTTTTAGGTTTTTAAAATAATTTGTAGTGCTTAGTACAAAATTAGACATACAGTAATTGCTTATCAAATACATACTGGCTGCTTGATTCAAGATTTACAGTGTTAAAAATGATACTTATTTTTTTTTAATTTTATTTATTTGACAGAGAGAGACAGCGGGAGAGGGAACACAAGCAGGGGGAGGGGGAGAGGGAGAAGCAGGCTTCCCGCCGAGCAGGGAGCCCGACGCGGGGCTCAATCCCAGGACCCTGGGACCATGACCTGAGCCGAAGGCAGACGCTTAACGACTGAGCCATCCAGGGGCCCTAAAATGATACTTATTTTTATGTAATCTTAAGAGGCCTGATTTTGCCAGAGAAACTTTAGAAGTCTGAAAAGTAGGGGCTCCTGGGTGGCTCAGTCAGTTAAGTGTCTGACTCTTGATCTCAGCTCAGGTCTTGATCTCAGGGCTGTGAGTTCAAGCCCAGTGTTGGGCTCCACACTGGGCATGGAGCCTACTTAAAAAAAAAGTCTGAAAATTAACTTAAAATTCTTTTTTATAACTACTGACAATCCATTTTTTTTCTGGCTTATATAGCACTGGCTTTTGTTTTACTTTAAAGAAAAGAAAAATGGTTTTGATATTTTTTTTATCCAATAAAGCAGAGTGTCTCAAAACCAACAGCACAGAAATGCAAAACTTTAAGAATTACTATTTTTGAGAAGAGGTGAATTTGATATTAAAGAGGTACTTTATGCTTGTATGAGAATGAGTAAGATAAAATATTTTGTGGACTGTTTTAATTGCTTTTGACTTCATTAAGTAGTACATGAATACATTCACATCTTAAACTCAAAATACATAGGTGTTTGTGGAATAAAAAGCAAAAATCTTTCTCCCCATCGTTCTTTTCCCTTTCCTGTGTTTAGTGATTTGGGGTTGCACTAGAGAGACTTTGGATTCTGTTGTATTCCTCCAAGGAGTATTGATCATTATTTTTTATTTATTTGTTTTTGTAGGCAGCTAATTTGAAATCAGATTTCAAATCTGGCTCCCTTATGGTGGGAGCAGCTGAAATCTGTTATTATTTTATCCTTAACAGGTTTGCTTGGAGTCTGCCCACATATGCATAGTTAAAGAACCAGAGTTTTGGGCAGAGTTCATACATAGAATTTGGGGCTCCCTCTCTTTAGCCTGCTCCTCTGTAGTTTCCCTTCTCACTTTGCAGCTGCTGTAGTCACCCTAAATCCTCTCCTAGGGCCTTCAAACTAGCAAGACTATGGGCTTATATTTCGGATTTAGCTGTTTCTCCTGGCACCACCAGGGGCCTGCCCTTACATTAACGCCATAAAAACTGGGAAATTCACTCAGTGCTGTTACTTTTTTTCAAGTGCGGACCCCTCTCTAGTTTCTGCTTGCTTTTCATCACTGCCTGTTAGGGATTTAGGGATATTTCGGGGGTGGTGGTGGTGGTTCAGTGTTTATACGTGTTATATCTGTGGGAGAATTGATCAGTATGGGAGGCACTTGGTACCCCAGTGGAACTTCAAGATAAATATATTAATTGAAAACCAGAATGATTAAGAATCAAGATGTCCAGTGTCAGAGGTTTTATTTTTATTTTATTAATTTTGATTTCTGCTTTGGGTTTCATCCTAGGGTGTGACTTTGACAGCTGCTATCGGGGGTGCGGACATGCCCGTCGTCATCACTGTGCTGAACAGCTACTCAGGCTGGGCCCTGTGTGCGGAGGGCTTCCTGCTGAACAACAACCTGCTGACCATTGTGGGGGCGCTCATAGGCTCCTCTGGTGCTATCCTGTCCTACATCATGTGTGTGGTAAGAAATAGGTGTTTCAACAAAAAGGAAATGGTGTTCTGAAAATAAGGATCTGTTTGTTACTTTATTTGCAGTAAAAAACGACTATGTCAGTTCTTACTTTTCTTCGGTAGAAATATCAGAGTGTTTCATTCTAATAAATTTCCAAGACTGCTTTTAAAGTCCCCAAATGTAGATAATTAGGAAAATTAAATATCAAGATAAAAAATCTGACTCCATCTGGAGATAAGCACTTAAGATTTTGGTTTATTTCTTTCTATTCTGTTTCTTTCTTTACTGCATATCTGTGTATCTACTTATCTGATCATACTGTATATTATTTTACATTTTATTCTTTTTTCTTTCTTTTTTTATTATGTTCAATTAGCCAGCATATTGAACGTCATTAGTTTTTGATGTAGTGTTCAACAATTCGTTAGTTGCATATAACACCCAGTGCTCATCACAACACCTGCCCTCCTTAATGCCCATCACCTGGTTACCCCATCCCCCCACCCACCGCCCTTCCATTTTATTCTTTTCTTCTTACTGTATTCTTACTATATTCTAAGTAATTTTCTTGTTTAAGCTGCTTTTTAGGGGCGCCTGGGTGGCTCAGTCGTTAAGCGTCTGCCTTCGGCTCAGGGTTCTGGCATCGAGCCCCGCATCGGGCTCCCTGCTCCACTGGGAGCCTGCTTCTCCCTCTCCCACTCCCCCTGCTTGTGTTCCCTCTCTCGATGTGTCTCCCTCTGTCAAATAAATAAATAAAATCTTAAAAAAAAATAAAGAAAGAAAGAAAAAAATCAAGAAAACAAATACTTCCTAGCTTCCTTTTTGTTTCTACAAGAAGGCAAGAAGATATACTGCAAATAATTAAAGGTTTGACTAGGAAAGTTTTTCAAATGATAGATACTGTTTTCTCGGTGGTAGTTCTGAATGACTGTGGAAGGGCGAGTGTGCAATGGAGTGACCTCAGAACATGACTCTACGGTGATTAATCCTTCAGGCAGAGAAAGGGTACTTTTGCCACCTCCCTTCTTTTATTACAATATTTAAAAAGCCCGTTATTTATAACTCAGAATTCCTCGTATGTTTTAATTGAAAATCTCTTTGTAAATTGAGTGCTGAAGTTATCTTTTTATAATAAGAAATCAGTTTTCTTTGGCCATTTTGTAGAACAAAGGATTTGATAGCCCTGAGGAAGAGGTTTTAAAATTAAATCTCCCCAGTCGTTCAGGGAATTTGGAAAGGAGGTGGTTTGGGTCTCCTGTTTGAAAAGTTTCAGGCTTTGGGGTTCTAAAAAACAAATGTTTATAAAGAAGGAAAAATTTATTCAGTTGTATTAGAAATAGTTTTCTCTAAAAATGAACTTTGTAAAAAAGTTTTTTGTTTTAATTCCAGTGTAGTTAACATACAGTGTTATATTAGTTTGGGTGTATAATATAGCGATTCAACGATTCTATACATTACTCAGTGCTCATCATGGTAAGTCATGATAAGTGTATTCTTAATCCCCATCACCTATTTCACCCATTCCCCCACCCACCTCCCCTCTGGTAACCGTCAGTTTGTTCTCTATAGCCTGTTTCTTGGTTTGTGTCTCTTTTTTCCTTCGTTTGTTTTGTTACTTAAATTCCACATATGAATGGAATTGTATGGTATTTGTCTTTTTTCTGACTGACTTATTTCACTTAGCTTCTAAAAATGAACTTTTAACTCTTAGTTTGACTTTGCTTCATTTGGTGAATTTAAATGATCAGCAGGGGGCAGCAGATTTTCATTATTACTTAAACTTGTGGTTGGTCAAAATTCTGATTTTAAAATTAAATGGGAGGATTTGAATTTTAACAAAGCCAGTGGCCTGTTGATAGGGGGAGAGGTGAGGACCTGTGTCTAGTTCTTGGAGTATCATTACAGGTGCCTTCTTGCCTTTACTGTTTTTTTCTTAAATGGTTTTACTTAGGTTTTTAAATGTATCAATAGTATATCCCAAATTTGCCTGTGTCTTTTTTATTTCCTCCCCCCTTCCTCTTCATCTAGTTTCTTTTATTATTATTGGTTCTAGTAACTACAGACACTTACAGTAGCAGTTCTATGACAGTAACTAGAATAAGGTAGTAAGAGGCACTTGTTGAAAATACTTTTTTCTGTGTGTACTTCTGTACCTATATCATCTTTCTCTTATTCTTTCCTTTCATATTTCTTGATCTGCTTTCTATATTTTTGTTTTTTTTCCTTCTATTTCCACTGCCTCAGGCATGTCATTTATTGGCAACATAGCATAGCTATTTTTTATTCCTGTGCTCTATAATAAAGTGTTCTTATAGCTGTCCCTGACACGTGTCACACTAGATCAGATGGATGCTCTGTTTAAAATAGCAACTTGTATTAATTTGGATTCAAAGACAGTTGAAGCTTTAATTTTTTAAAAAATACTATGCAATTACAAAAATAAAAGATGTTTAATGTGGGAAATTTGGAAGAAAGGAGAAGATAAATCATTTGTAATGCCATTACCACTTAACTCTTAAGATTTAGTATTCTAATTCCAGTCTTTTTTCATAAGCATATGTTCGAATATATTCTGAATTGTTTATCTCACTAATAATTAGTGTTTTTTTTTCCTTCAGTGTACCTCCTTGCGCATTTTGATTATTTCCTTGGGAATGGAGTAAGGGCTTTGTGTTGGCTGTCGATATCGATGAATTGATTTCCACAAAGGACTCTCCAGGCTGAGCTCTCACCAGTGATGTGTGGGGCACTTGTTTTCCTGCACGCTCTCCCTCCCTTCGTCTTATTACAAAACAAACAAGGCAACCGCAAAAACCAGCCTGCTGTATTTTTTAATTTTGAAGATAGAAATTTTCTTTCCTTCTAAATTGCCCTGATTTTGACTTTTCCCAGTAATCTTCACTGATTCTTGGCTTGTGCTTCTTTATTACAAGAAATTGTTTCTTCATGGCTGGTGTTTTAGCAGCTCAGAGTGGTTCATATTAATAATAAAAATGAAATAGACACGTGTAATTGGGCATAGTAGTAGGCATTAACATACTGTAGGCATTAACACTGGGTGCTTTACAAATATTAGCTTATTTAATCTCCAGGCTAATTCTGGAGGTAGAAAATACTCTCATTTTACAAGGAAGGTATTTGAAGACGCCATTGATTATTGGCCTTTGTGTTTAGGGAGGCTAACCGAGCCCCCGGCACACTCATACGAGTATAATAATTATTAAATGAACATTAGATGAATATTTGCTTGCTCATTTCATATTTTGGAATCTTCTCTGGATAGGTCATGGTAACAGATGTCCTGCCATATATCAGTAGCTGTTAATAATACTAGTATGTTTAGCTTCAATATTTTATTATTTATTGAGGAAACATGCAAGTCCAAACCGGAACAGAGTGGTTTTATTATGTGAGAGGGAATGGAATGCTCCCCGAGTGGCTAATCAGTAATCCCTAAAATTGCACTTTTGTTCTGACAAAGAATTCTTTTGGGTGTCTTCTGAGCCGCATGCTTGTGGTTATATAATATCCAAGATTAAACTGAAAAATGTCGGTAGTGTCCAGATAGCCCCCTCAAATGAATAATTTGCTTTATGTCAGGTGTCATATAGACATTAACCTCTTCATGATTTTACAGTCCATTTACTTGAGATAGTGTCCAAATTGCCTGGGAAATAGAGGGCTTGCAAAAATGGGACAGCATTTTCAAACCGAATTTTCTGATTTTTGCACTTTGTTACTTGTTTCCAAATGAAAATAGAACAGAATGAAGTGAATCAAAGCCAAACCAATAATAATTTTTTTTTTTTTGCTTTGCAGTCAATTACTCAGCACCCACAAAGCATTGAAATGAGAGATGATAGTAAATAGAGTATATGTTATTATTGCTTTGGTTTTGTCTATTTTATGGCCTTTCCTTTGTTTTCAGATTTTTTTCTTAGAGTTTGCTTGGAATTATGTGAATTAAGTGTCTCTTTAATGTAGCATGCAATTTTCATTATAGGCCTTAATAATTTAAAAGGAATAGTCTTGGACAGTGTTGTGAATACTTTGTCTTGGAAGCTGGGAACTCCTCAATCTGTGGATCAGTGGTCACAGGATAGTCTCATTAATCACTTAAACAAGCAAAAAAAAAAAAAAAAAGAACAGAACAAGTCCTAAACCCTAAACATTTGTTGAAAATATGATGTTGCAATGGTAAATTCAGAGATGAAAAATAATTTAGTTTTTAAGAGACCACATGGAATCGGCTTAATGGTGATATAATTGTGGCTATGTGTTCAACAAGTTGACTTTGATTGTTAAACTACTGTATGGTTCCCTTTTTTTCTCCTGAAGATGCCATTAGAATAGTGGGTAAATATTAATTAAATGTCCTCAGAAATTCTTTTCTTCTCCTCCATTCAGTTTTCTAGGGAGAGAAGAATGGTTCCTTATTTATTTATTTATTTAAAAGCTTTTACTTAAATCCTAGTTAACATACAGTGCAATATTGGTTTCAGGAGTAGAATTCAGTGAGTCATCACTTATTTACAACACCCAGTGCTCATCACAAGTGCCCTCTTTAATACCCATCACCCACCTAGCCCATCCCCTGCCCACCTCCCTCCATCAACCCTCAATTTGTTCTCTATTTTTAAGAGTCTTTTATGGCTTGTTTCCCTCTCTCCTTTTTTTCTTTTCCTCCTCCTTCTATGTTCATCTGTTTGTTTCTTAAATTCCACATATGAGTGAAATCATATGGTATTTGTCTTTCTCTGACTTATTTTACTTAGCATTATGCCCTCTAGATCCATCCATGTTGTTGCAAACAGCAAGATTTCTTTCTTTTTGATGGCTGAGTAATATTCCATTGTATACACATACCACATCTTCTTTATCCATTCATCAGTCGATGGACATTTGGGCTCTCTCCATAGTTTGGCTATTGTAGATGTTGCTGCCATAAACACCGGAGGTGGTATGTGTCCCTTCGAATCTGTATTTTTTGTATAGAATGGTTCCTTTTAAGCCAAGTTAGAATAAAGTGGTCATATTCTTGTATATCTGTCCCTCTACATCATGTCCCTCTGACATCTGTCCCTCTGCAGGACTATGTGATGCAGGTGATGGAGCTGCTTTGTGGGTTTGACTTTTTTAAAAGAAGTTATCTATGACAGAAAGACATCAATGTCTGAAATAGTCCTTTGAACCAGTTTTTAAGGCAAACATTTGGTAGAACATATTTCTGGTAATTTAATTTCAGAATCTTCTAATTCAAAACTAGAAAGAATTTGTCAAAATCCACAAATTGAATGTTTGGAAGTCTCAGGTATGGCTATTTGGATTTTCAGTAGAACTTGGATTTAAGTATAGGAGGTTGGGTTAAGAATTTACATCTTCATGTCAGGTTGGGATTATATACCTAATTAAAAGCATTATTGATTTTTCTGACCCTCTTATCTCTTCATAAATATGTAAAGGTATTCTGAGGGTATTTATTTTGTATATAATAATCTTAGACCAGTTTACTGGGGTTTGGGGTCTCTAAAGTGTGAATGCTATGTCTGAGAGATGAGCTTCAGTCAAAAGGACAACTTAAAAAATTCTGACAACATTTTGATTCATGTTTATGTTATTGATATGCTGCCTTTAATGGCTCTTTGTTTATCTTCTCTGCTGCTTTTTCCTCCCTGCCTCTACCTCTGTCCCACTTGAGCAGTGTATGTACCTGTCTCCACTAAGATGGTAGCAGGCTGGGCTGTCTTTGGATGGATGGTCATGATTTTTTTTTCTCCCAGTGTGTTAGTTGTCACTGAAAATCTTCAGGTGCTTTTTGTTCTTTAATAATAAAGTATTGTCTTTTTTTAAAAAAGTGATAGATTAACACTTATATAGCTTTTACATGGAATAAACAATGGATCAATGATATGTTTATTATAGCCCTTAAAATAGGGTTTAATAATTTTTTGGATTTTTTTCTGAAGTGAGAAATCCAGTTTATGATCATGTAAAATGACTGCTTTCTTCATTTACAGTGATTTGAATTCTTAAAAGGCATTTGGTTACCCAAGCCATCTAGCTTCTTGTCTTGTCTTTTACCACCCCAGTTCCCGAGGTCTACAGATGAACTGTTTTAGAAACACACATGCCATTGTCATGTTTCAGTTGTCGCATTTGTGTGGCACGTTGTTGGATGATTGTAAATGAACATGCCTTCCTCTGATTTCTTTTCCGAGATTATTTTTCCAGTTAAAAGGGCAGGTGTAAGTTTTAATGAAACAGTGTATGAACTTACTCATCTGCCTTTTTGGAAGTAAATATTTTAGGAGCCTAATGATGAATCTAGTCACTTCTGTTACAGCTTCCTGGAGCTGTATGTAGTTGATTTGGAAAATAAGACCTTATCAACTCCCACATTTCTTTTTTTCTTGACGACAGAGGGCAGCAGACTTCTAAATGCCGTGGATAGCTTTCCTTTCCTTCTTTTAGTCTCTTTTTTTTTTTTTTTTTTTAAAGATTTTATTTATTTATTTGACAGAGAGAGAGATAGTGAGAGCAGGAGCACAAGCAGGGGGAGTGGGAGAGGGAGAAGCAGGCTTCTCGCCGAGAGGGAGCCCGATGCGGGGCTCGATCCCAGGATCCTGGGATCATGACCTGAGCCGAAGGCAGACGCCTAACCATCTGAGCCACCCAGGTGCCCCCTTCTTTTAGTCTCTTGACAGCTTACAGCTGGTAGCAGGATTCACCTGAGACATCTGTAGTCACCTTGGAAAATTTCTCATAGATACCATTCTCTTTTACTCTGGTGAAATACATGTGAATATGGAGGTAGAAGTTGCTTAATCAGTACATGGACAGTAATAACTGGATCTGAATTTTTCATTAATTTCTTAATATTATTGGTAATTTTCCATTAAATTCTTTTTTAAAATTAACTTTTACTGAAAATATATCTGTGTACAGTTGACTTTATAGATGTGATCTATGTGATTTTTTTAGATGATCAAATAAACCTCTTAAAATGATTATGAATATCATATACACAGGGTTCATACCACTTTCAAAAAGTTATGTGGATTAAACTCTCGCAGCTAATAATTTTGCTCTCCAGGCAATGAATCGCTCCCTGGCTAATGTGATTCTCGGAGGCTATGGTACTACTTCAACAGCTGGTGGAAAACCCATGGAAATTTCTGGCACACATACAGAAATCAACCTTGACAATGCAATTGACATGATTCGAGAAGCTAATAGCATTATTATTACTCCAGGTAAAAAAAAAAGCAAACAACCTGTAATCGCTATTGGAATTGATTATGTTAATACAGTTTCTTATAATAGGAAAAAAATTGAATTGGAACTTACCCATATTTGAAAATGCAATGGAAACAGAAGCAACCCTATGATTACCAACTAAAAAATGTTGAGAATCCTCAGCTTAGGGTTAATATTTTGGGGATCACATGGAGATTTTAAAAATCGATGTGTGGTAGGTTCTAGCCATGTCTTTCTGTGATTCTGTACATAATGTTTTAGTCATCTTTGAGTTTTGGTTATTTGTTCCTCATTGATAGTTTTTGGAATTATTGTCAATATTAAATTAGATATAGTATATGAAAGTATCTAGACTCAGTGAATGCTAGTAAATGTTAATCTCTTTTTTTTCAAAAGTAAATATTTAAAAAATCATTGATAATCATGTGGTTTCCAATAAGATGAGGTAACGTGGCCTAATAGAAAGAACTTGGTCTGGGAATGATAACACTTCACTTTTGTTCTTAATTTTGCCTCTAACAATTGACCTGACATTGACCAAGTCATTTAATCTCCCAGCCTCAATTCCCTAATTTTTTGAGGGTTAGCTCCATTTTTCTTTAATCGTACCACAGAATGCTGTGGTATTACAGGTAACACTTTGGGTTCAGATTAAGATTTTAACTCTATTACGCTATTGTAAGAGTTTTCTATAAAGGAAATCTATTGATTTGACATGGGGGTGGTTTGCTGGTTGGTTATATGCTAAGATGTAAATACCAAACACTAGCAGAATTGAATGTTCAGGTGCAAGCCTTCTCAATTGGGGCAGTATCATTTTCTAGAGGCATTTGAAACTTGTGGATTTGGGTTTTCATCTCACATATGGGGCTGCTATTTTCCACTAGCGTGTGAGAGCAGACACACTAAATATGTTGTATTACCTGGGACATTCCTGCATCATGAATGGTCCCAGCCAAGGTGGCGTTAGTGTTACCTGGTGAGAAACACAACTGGAGTGTAGAGGTGGAAAGATGTAAAGGGCACACTCTTTTTTTTTTAGACATTTTCCATCCAGGGAAGAAGTCAGATCAATAAATAGTGCACGGTGGGTTATGATAAGGGCTAGATTAGACCGTGTAGACACACTTTCTTTTTAATCATGAGGAACCTAAGAAGCATTATTAGGATGTGAGGGTTTGTTTTGGGCCTTGAGGATAGATGGTGTTGGGCGTGGGGAAGGCAGAGGGAACAGCCTGAGCAGACACTTGGTATTTGGAAAACTGGGGGTAGATGAGCGGGGACAGGTGAGACTGATTGTACAGGGGGAGTGGACAGAATGTAGGGGTTAAAGAAGAAGGAAGAGGACTGCAGTTTGTGGTCACACCTGTAATAACATCAGAAATAGGGAGCACTCTTGGGTTTTTTTGGCAGAGGGGGAAATTTTTAAGTTCTTTTTAGGAGACATTAAGTTTGAGGTGGAGCTAGGACAATGGACATGCCATCCTGGAGCTAAAGGACAGGCTGAGGCTGGACACAGATTGGGAGTCATCAGATGGCTCTTGAGCCCATGGGACAGGCCGAGACTTTCCAAGGAGAGTGTGACGGGCAAAGCCAAGGCCCTGGGGAGTTTCATTGTTTAAGGGAAACAGAAGGAGATCTATTCAAGGATGTCAAGGAAGAATAGTAACAAAGTGAGGAGGGGAGCCAGGCAACTGCAGTCTTCTCAAAACCAAGTATGAAGACGGTCTGAAGCCATTTACGTGAGCCGCAGGTGTGTGGGAGGTGCACCCACACAAAGTGTGTGCATACACAAGTGTGTGGGAGGTGTGGTGTGTGGGGAGGGAGTGCCCAGCAGTATCAGACAAGGCAGAAGATTGAGGAGGGACCATTAGATTTTGAATCTGAGATTTAGGCTAATACTTTAAAAAGGCCAGAAGTTTGCTTTCATGTCTCATCCTGTTAGCGGATTGCCTTCCTTGGCATAAAAATATGTCTTGATCAAGGGAGAAATTATTTTTATTTTTTATTTTTTTTTAAAGATTTATTTATTTGAGACAGAGAGAATGAGAGAGAGAGCACATGAGAGGGGGGAGGGTCAGAGGGAGAAACGATGCGGGACTCGATCCAGGGACTCCAGGATCATGACCTGAGCCGAAAGCAGTCGCTTAACCAACTGAGCCACCCAGGCGCCCCCAAGGGAGAAATTATTATTCATAAGATTTCCAAATAAAAATCACCCTCTTCTGTGTGTTTCATGTTCTTTGCAGGCTATGGCCTCTGTGCAGCCAAAGCACAGTACCCCATCGCCGACTTGGTGAAGATGCTCTCGGAACAGGGCAAGAAAGTCAGGTCAGTGCGTGTAGCACGAATCTTGTGAGGTGTGTGTGTGTGTGTGTGTGTGTGTGTGAGAGAGAGAGAGAGAGAGAGAGAGAGAAGGAGAAGCGATGACTTGCATCTGGATGATTTTCTTACTTACAGTGGAGTTGTACATATGTAATCACAGGTAAAGAAACTGAGTTGTAAAAACCCTATTCTGGCCTTAGTCTGGCTACCTCGTTTTGCTATCTCTAATACCACAGAACCTAAATACAGGCTCATTTTAGAAAGGGAAACTATTATACTGAATTCCAGGATTTTTACTAATGGGGAAAAACAGAAGTTCTGTTTCTGGTTGGATTTGGGGAAGGAGGTCAAATAAATCATTAGAACCACATTGAGTTGTCCCTTTTTGGTTTTTGGTGTTCACACTGACTGAAGAAAAGTATCTCAAATGAGAGGTCTTTGAAGACTGAGTGAGACCCGGTGGTGATCCTGTGGGCTGGTTAATGTCCGACTGGGTTCGCTCTCATATTCTCTCATATTCACCAAGACTGGTGCAAATATTCTTTTCCTAACACCATACACTTTCTGGAATAAGAATCAGAGTAGTAGCTGTACCTGCCACTTGGCATTTGGGCACTAGACTCTGCTCTTGGAGGATCTTGAGCAAATGGAGAATTTGAGAACTCTGCATTTCCAGATTATTCCCCATGACCTTGGATAAAGGGTTTGAGGGATGTAAAGATGGGGTCAGTGGGTGACAGACCCTTGCAGTACTTTGCATCAGTTCTGTGCACCTTTGGATCCCTGTCCTGGAGTCCGTGAAGGGACTGTCTGGAGTTGTCCCTGGGAGTAGATACCTGCTGCCTCTTTGCTAGAGAAGCTGGTTCTCTCGCAGCTTCTTTGACATGGTACCATAAGTCAGAGAGACAAGCTAACTCTATTTAGTTTGTTCACCAGAATGTTAATGTGTTAACATTAACTGTTAATGTCTATTAATGAAAATTCCTTTTAGATGTCTATCTTACACTTTTTCTGGGACAAATGATAAGATGATAAGCTCAACCATTTGCCCAGAACTAGTCATAGTGTCCATGCAAGATGGAGTGCAAAATCCTGAATGTCCCAGCTATTAATAGTGGTGAAGAGACTTACATGATGAAATAAGTGGATCTGACATTTTATTTTTTTATTTTAAAGATTTACTTATTTGAGCGAGAGAGAGAGAGAGAGAGCACGAGTGGGAGGGGCAGAGGGAGAGGGAGAGAGAATCTCAAGCAGACTCCCGCTGAGTGCAGAGCCTGATGCGGGACTCAATCTCACGACCCTGAGATCAGGGCCCTGAGATCACAACCTGAGCCAAAACCAAGAGTCTGGCGCTTAACTGACTGCACCACCCAGGTGCCCCAAGTGGATCTAACATTTTAGTATCAGCTGCATTTTCTCTCTTCCTTCCTTCCCTCTCTCACTCCTTCCCCACTCTGCCTTCTTGTGATCCATAGTTAGTGTTTTTCATATACAGAGAGTCAAAATACTATTTTGTGGTAGGACCAGCTTTTCTGTGATGTAGATGTTTCCATGTTTAGTATAGTCTTAGAAAATTGAAGATAGAAGATGAGAAAAATCACTGACTTTTTAAAAAAGATTTTATTTACTTATTTAAGAGAGAGCAAGCGCATGAGAAAGAGAGAGCGCACAAGCGGGGGCGGGGGAGAGGGAGAAGCAGGCTCCCCACTGAGCAGGGAGCTGGATATGGGGCTCAATCCCAGGACCCTGAGATCATGACCGGAGCTGAAGGCAGATGCTTAACCAACAGCCACCCAGGTGCCGCCCTGACTTTGTTTTTTGATTTTCACATATGAAGTCTCATTTTTGGTCACCATTGCCCGTTTTCTTATCCGGTATTGTACAGGGCTGCCCTTTTAACCAGACGCTTGCCACTTAAAGCATTTGCAGACCTACATAAGGAAAGGATGTGTCAAAGAATCTTTTATGATTTTCCTAAAAAGAAGTTGTTTTCTTTATTCAGTCCACATGTAAGAAGTCAATGTATTAGTAATGCCTTCTATCACCACAAATGTTTAGGATATGAGTGGCAATCTTAATGAAGTAGAGAAAGATGGCTTTCCTGTCTTAGTTATCTTTTGGGAAGGGAGTGATTAATCTGACGTCCCTCTCTAATACCCATTGACCAGCCTGTGTTAACCAGACATCTTGGAAAATCGGTCCAGAGTGAGGTGGATGCAAAGTTGGGGAGCATCATGACTGTAGGGTAGCTTGATGGAAGCAGGATGTGAGGGGAAAAGAATAAGAGGGATGGAAAAAATGATCTGGAAAGAAAAGGGATGAAACAAATTAAATCTCAGTTTCTGACCTGATTAAAATTTGATTTTGATCCGTGAGGACATAAGATAAATTGCTGTTTTAGGATGATTTCTGTCACCCTGCGGGGGAAAAATAATTACTTAAGATTTATGGGAGATATTTAATTAAACATATATAAATAGTATCTCAGTTATAATTTGTGCTTTATTGAAGTAATTTTATGAACAGGATGTCAGACTTGATGTGAGAGAGCATTCTGTCATTTCCCATAATTGTCATAGTTTGTTCAAATAGTTCTTTAATGATAAACTTATTAGTAATTTATTATGTAGGATCAGAGTAAAATTGTTCAGTTTAATTTCTCTATTTGTAAGTTAGGAAACGTTAACCACTTATATTGATCAGTTTCATATTAAGATGAAATTATATATTAATAGTTTTTTTTTTTACTGTGATCTGTTGAATTTTCAACATGGCTATGTAACAAGTTATGCAGATTTCATGTTTGAATTAAATGGAGGATTCTAGAACTATTGCTAACACAGTGACAGTAGATTATCCTATTTGTCCTTGCGAGTTATTGAATAGGGATTTTTTTATTTAAAGGGTGTCATAGAAACTGTTGATTTTGTCTCATGTGCATCGTCATCTTTTCCTCAGAGAAATGCATATTTTCTTGACGGAGTTAGGAATATGTGTATCCATAGATGCTACCTTTTTTTTTTTTAGGAGACAAATGTCTGTTTGCACAAGAGATGGCTGCAGCGTTACCTCCTATTTTAATGAAATAAATCTGTATTTACAGTTTGCAGTAATTTAGTCCTTTCATCACCCTGTGGAGCTCCCACGGTGTTCATTGAGCACAGCTGCTGGGCCTCTCGTTTTAGTAGATCTTTGTGCCTTAGGACCCAGCATGCCTAGCATCCAGATGTGGTGACATATTCACACACATCCCCCGTGGAAATGTGCCAGTGTGGACATACGATTGTCATCAATTAGTTATGCCCAAGTGGTGCCAAGAAAAATTGCATCTGTCATACAGTCTGGCTTCATGGCCCATGATTGATTTAGAGACACTCCTGTTTTCCTTTACTTTGGCTATAGTCATAACATGCTCACCGGGAGCTGAGATTACATAATGAAGCACATGACATTTCATGACAAGAGCTCATGAGTGTTCATTGACCTAGACTTTCTTTAGTGGCCAGTATATTGTTGCTTTCCAGTTGTCCAGAACACCTCTGTAACTTACCTAACTTATGGCTGATCTCTAAAAGCATTTTATTATAAAAATCTTACACTACGAGAGTGTAGACATTTTTTCTCTTTATTTCCCAATCTTTGGATCCATACAGTGGGATTTTCATTATAAAGCAGAAATAATGTTCCCACTGAGTAATTCTGAGAAAGAGGTGTAGTTTTTTTCTTTTTGCAATTAATCACAGTTCGATTTTCTTTTCAGAAAGCATTATTGCTTGGATTATCACAGAAGTCTTTTGAATTTATGAAACCACATTTCAATTTCTTTGATTGGTTAACTGATGTTATACATTGTTTTCTTGTTAATGTTCAACTATATCTTTCTATTAATAATTTGTTGATAGAAATTTATTTTTATCAGGTATTGAGATAAAAGTATGGAGATAAAAGGATGCATAAGTCCAGTTGCCTCTCTCAAAAGTGTATAGCTATGAAGAAAACAAACCTATAAACAAATGAATCAGTGAATGAATTCCATTTAATGTGATAGTGTGCTAGGAGAAATAGAGTAGAAGGAGGGTCGGAATGCAAACGAGAGTAGTTATTTGTCCAGCGGATATTTTAAACCTTTTATGCTACTTGTAACATGAGTTTCTTTGCAGGTTTTTAAAAACATTTAATCTTTTTTTCATTTTCTGTCTAAATACATCTAGCCACTAGTGGTATTTATGGTTTAATAGTGTTTTACAGTCTCGTGTGGCATGGCTATAGGTTTAAATATGTTAGTTTTGCTTAGGAATCCACTCTTCGAAGATATTTCAGGATGAGATATTTTGTCAATCTAACTGGATTTTCTTTTTTTTGTGGGTTACATGTAATTAAAGTAAATAGAGCTCAGCCTTCTCAGATTTGTGTTTTTTTTTTTTTTAAGATTTTATTTATTTATTTGACAGAGACACAGTGAGAGGGAACACAAGCAGGGGGAGTGGGAGAGGGAGAAGCAGGCTTCCCGCCGAGCAGGGAGCCCAGTGCGGGACTCAATCCCAGGACCCTGGGATCATGACCCGAGCTGAAGGCAGACACCCAACCGACAGCCACCCAGGCGCCCTTAGCATTTTTATGACAGCTTTGCAATACGTTCTTTTTAGACGTGACTATTCATGGTAATGACCATTCACTGAACAACTGATTACATAGTGTTTTGTGCCAGGCACTTCTAGGTCCTAAGAATACATCCGTGAATACACAGATGAAAATTCCTGAGCCTGTGAAGTGTACGTTGACTGGGAGGTGATTTAATAGGCTTGAAAATATTCTGGCTTGGAGATACTTACACCCCATTGTGTCTTCAGCTCAGATGCTGGTGCAAAGGATGACACATAGCTGTAGCACAGACCATTGCATCAGAGTTTCAGAGCTGTGACTGGTACTGTTAGGTAATGAGTTAGCCAGTGCTTCAGGTTGTCTGAAAGAATATGGTGTGTTTCTTTGCATTTTGCTCTGAGCCTGCCTTTTTGAACAACATAGTGGTAGGAAGATGGGTGTGGTGGGAGTTATTTGTGTCATTAGTCATATGGGTGAAACTTTCGGTGGAAGAGAGGAAAACCAAAGAAAGTATGTGCATTCACTCACGTCTGTGTTCGGCCTATTGTATAGAATTGCCAGTAATTTCTCAGCTCAGAGGTGTCTCTTGTGCTCTTAGAAAGCAACCCTGTTCCTCCCAGATCCGGACTGTTGGCCAGAATTTGGCTTTGGCTTTCTGTTTATGCTGTTCACAGCATATTGGTGTGGCGGAAAGAAAGCCTGTGATTTAGATGCTTTGTACAGCCTCTGCCTTACCATTCATTCTAGGACTCATTGCTCGGTGTGTCTTGTCACGGGAGTTCTGGTGGTCTGAGGGAGAAGCTCTCACTACTGATCATGGCCTCTGACCATCAGGGTGTTTTTCGGCTTCTTGCTCTAGTATTAGTCATAATAAACTCTGAGCTGAGGTTCTTCAGTGAGGGTCACATAAACATGGTGGAGTATAAATAAATAAAAGCCCATTTCTCATTTCATGTTCCAATTCTTCCATATTTTGCTTACAGTTTCCATCTTACGGTCTTCACTGGCCATTACTTTCCAACAGCATCATGAAAGTTATTCAGACAGGAAGAAGAAATTATGCGTATTTTTTTACCAAGTCTCTGCAATATGCCAGAATATAATATTTTAGAACACGAATGGCCAATACAATTTCAGTTTTTTCTGTGATATCATTCTTCATAGTCTTGTTGGTTACTTTGAAATAAAAAGCGTGTCAGTTGTCATACAGTTTCTATTCTGGGCTTGGTGGCTGGATTTGGCTCAGTGATGGAAAAGCCAGATTTGGGCACAATCTATAAAAACATCCTCGGAGGGGAACGGGCGGTGTTGTGATGTGGTTCTGCAGAGGGCTCCATTGATGTTTGCACCATCATCTGGCCTGATCCTCTTTAGATGACTTCTCACTCTTCTGGTGACCTCAGTGTCACAGGCCACATGCACAAATGGAAAATGGGACTGTAGCCTTTTGTTAAACATTTTCTCATTCACAGTCATAGAACAGGTTCTATTATTCTGTATTAGAAAAATTGTGCTCCTGAGACACATTTTTGTAAGCTCTTTAGCATTCATAAATTTTTTTCCTGAAGAAGGGGAGGCCATAGATAAACACCAGATTTCAGATCAGAGTAGCAGGTCAGCCCTGATTTGCCTTCAAAAAGAAGAATGAAAGGTACATAATGTTCTCTAATTCTGGCTATTGGAATGTTCTAGAAAATTAAATGAACTTTTTTTTTCCCATTGAGAATCTACGAGTTCGTCTGAACCACTGCTTCTAAGGACTTTCACAATTTTAGAAAGGTGGGTGTCTGTCCTTAAGAAGCCTCGCCAGAAAGTTGATTCCACAGCCTTTCTCATTAGTCAGCTTTTGTGGACAGCAGTGGCCTTGTCAGGAGGGTTTTCCCTACTTCCATTACCATGTTTCTCTTTAGGTGGATAAGCTGACCCTACCCAGCTGGTCCCAGCCTTTCCAGCAGTAAGGATGATTTGTGTAACATATGCCCTGCTTCATGTTTTATGTTTTTATTCTAAACTGCATTTACTACAGTTATTTATTTTTAAAAAAAACTTCCTTATGCTTTTAATCAGTGACGTGTAGCTGTCAATCAGAAGTTCTGATCAGAATGTGATAAACCAAAGAAACCTGCCTTTTCTGGTCCCACCATATTTTTCACAGGTGAAATGCACAATTAGATTACAAAAATAATTGAATATAGTAACAGACCTTTTTTTAAAAAAGGTTTTATTTATTTATTTATCAGAGAGAGAGAGCACAAGCAGTGGGGAGCAGCAGAGGGAGAGGGAGAAGCAGGCTCCCCGCTGAGCAAGGAGTCGGATGCGGGACTCGATCCCAGGACCCTGGGATCATGACCTGAGCCGAAGGCAGACGCTTAACCGACTGAGCCACCCAGGTGCCAAGATCCTTTTATTACCTTCACAGGCCCTCCTCAGAACGGAGTATTGCCATGTGCAAACATAGAATACAAGAGTCCTTAAGGTGTATGTAGCCCAGACCAGGGGCTCTTCATTGCATCTGCAGTGGGGCTCCCAACCTGTTTTGTGACAGAATACAGTGCACACATATTTGGTGTAATTCTAAATAAAGGAGTCCTGCCTTAGGAAGTAGTTAATTGGAGAATCTTTAAGGTCTATTTTAACTTATTTTTATTTTTTAGGCTTTTATTTTAGTTCCAGTTAACATACAGTGTTATATTAGTTTCAGGTGTACAATATAATGATTCAACACTTCCATACAACACCTGGTGCTCATCACAAGTGCCCTCACCTATTTCCCCCACCCCCCCACCTCCCCTCTGGTAATCACCAATTCTCTATAGGTAAGAGTCTGTTTCAGTTAGTATCCAAAATATATGAAGAACTAATAAAATTCAATACCAAAAAACCAAATAATCCAGTTAAGAAATGGGTAGAAGACATTAATAGACATTTTTCCAAAGAAGACAACCAGATGGCTAACAGACACAAGAAAGGATCCTCAACATCACTCATCATCAGGGAAATACAAATCAGTATTTATAATAGTAAGAGGCAGCAAAATGGAGAAAACACTAAATACTGTAGAACGAGGCCCCGTTGTCACTGTAGTTTCTTTGTCTTACGGTTGAATTGGGTTACTTGGCTCTTCTTCATGTTTTATTGCTGAACTAAATCTGGATATTTCCATAATGCAAGAAGGAAAATGTAGTTTATTTGAACAGTTGTGGTAGGATCCATGTGGTGAATGTTTTATACTCTTTACTAGTCCCACATGTCCTAGAATAACTGCTGTAATGCACCCTGGTCAGGACATATTGTCTCCATGGCCTGCGATCATGGGAATTCACATTGTTGTGTCCCCTTTAGAACATGTGGTGTCTGAAATCTAATGTGAAGTTGTGAAAAAGTATAAGAATGGGGTTTATATCATCATGTGTTCTAAAAGAGGCTTAGAAAATGTGGTGTTTTTTGAATTGCCTCTTTACCAAGTTTTATCCAGTTCATGCGATATTTACAAATTGCTCTTGTATTCACTCTTAATTGTTTTTGTTCTTTCTTGGGTGATTTAAAAGTCTCTGAAGATCAGGTTGTTTTATTTGAGTAGATTATTCCACTTTTTTTGAGCCGTGCCTGAGTCTATCTTTAATCAAGGACTGAGACCTTCGTTTTTATTATATAATGTGTCACAAAAGACTATCATTTTCATATTTGAGAGAGGAAAATAGCAAAAAGTGTTGAAATTTTTCTTGCTTCAAGATAAGTGAAAAGATTATCCTGACTTAATAATGATATTTGTTGTATCTGTCAGTTGAGGAAACAATACTTTTTTGCCTAATAGTATCTGTGGAAGGGTTAAATGTGGCCTTTTGGAATTTGACTTTATCAAATAAGTGTGTATCTGAATATAAGTTTTGAATGTGTTCCCACTGAGTCCAGTATTCACAGTTACTGGCCTCAGACTATATTGACTATATAGTTTTCTTAGTCTTTCGATGTAGTTGTGAATACAAAGAACTTCTGGCTTTTATTGGACTATATTGATATTTATTGGAATTTTAAGGTAGAAATTAGAAAACCAACTCAGAAAATGTTGACATCAAACCCCATTTGTTTTAATGTAAAAATGTGTATTTATTTTTATATAAATGATCATTAAAAGGTGCATTTATTTGAAAAATACACATGAGCATTTGTATCACACAGATGTACTTGAATAGAATATTATCATTGAAGGTTAGTTTATTAAAGGCTCATTACACTTGGCATTGGTCTACAGTACTTTGTATGAAAAACTCTTTATATGAACTATCTCACTTAAATCTCATGATAATCCTCTGAAGAGGTTTATTCTCAATCCCACTGCACACAGAGGAAAGGGAGGCATACAGAAGTAAACTGTCCAAAGGTTGTGAATCCAGGCAATGGTACTCCAGCCCTTCACTGCAGTTCTTTACTACTTCCCTAAATTTCTTTCTCTAAAAAGAGATGTAGAACATCTATGAGTCAATGCATTTCACTGGGCACACTGTGTTACTTAAAACCCTTTCCTTCCTTCCCTCCCATTGAGTCCCTAGAAGGAATGCCAGGTGCTGTGGGTGCTGATAAATAAGACACGTTACTATGTTACTATGATGTTTCTATTGTTGCAGCGCATCATAAGGAGGAGGTGCATCAAGAAAGAGTTCTGGGAATGTTGAAGATCTTTCTGTGATCTCATTTTAGTATTTATTTTTCTTTTGCAGAATCTTATTGTGGACAGGGACAGCTGATTCTGCTTTGTTAAGCATGTGTACAATAAAGATAATTTTCATGGCTCAAAGGCAAGAACTAAAAGGCTAGTAGGCTTTGCATTTTCAAATTCTGGATATTCTTCATACGATGATGGAACATTGATGAGCTTTGGCCATCAGTTCCTGGAAATTGCTGGTCATGGCCAAACCAATGTCTGGTATAATTAACTTTAATACATACTTTGGAGATTGGCCAGTTACATGGGCCAGAGTTGTTATTAACTCACATTGACTTATCAGTGTACACATATATATTTCTACAAATTCAGTGTGTTCTGTTATTTCTCTCAAAACACTGGCATTTTCTTGTAAGAGCCTTGCGTGTGTTTTTCTCCAACATTAGAGCCTTAAGGTTTATATAATAAATTATTATGCCAACAGATGTAAAATGATCTGTCCTTTGGGATATTCAACATAACATATTGGTTAGCTTTGTGATTATTTACCCTTCACAACTAGCTCAACAGAAATAATGTCTTTATGCACTCTGTAGCTAATCAAATGTTACAATAACAACAAATACATTTAGAGGTCTTTGATTTCTAACTTGGCCCAAGACATGTCAGTTAAAGCATAGAGAAGATGGCCAGATGGATTAATTTAAAGATAAGCAAGGGCAGTATTAAAAACAAATTAATTAAGATGAAAAACTTACTGGAGTAAAGGAGGGATACAGAATTGCAATCCAAAAGTAATTTACATAGTATATATTGGATTATTCAGCTAAAATAGAAACCCTAGTTCATGGAATTTTAGGACTGGAAAGGAATTTTGTGGTAGGCTGAATAATGCCCCCAAAGAGTCCACCTACAATCCCCCAAACCTGTGGACATGTTACTTCACGTGGCAAAAGGGGCTTTGTAGATTTAAGGGGAGGATTTTGAGGTGGGGAGATTATCTTGGATTATTTGGGCAGGCCCATGTCATCACTAGGGTCCTCAGAGAGGAAGGAGTCAGAGAGAGTCCTAGAAGAAATCATAAGAAAGAGTCAGAGACAGAGGTATGACAGTGGAAGCAGTAGTCAGAGGGATGCAGCCACAAGCCAAGGAATGGGGGCACCTCCGGAAGCAGGAGAAGGCAAGGAATGGATTTTCCCCTACAGCCTCTAGGCGACATGCAGCCGTGCCAACACCTTGATTTTAGTGTAGGAAAACTGATTTTCTGCTTCTGACCTCCAGAACTGTAAGATAATCAATTTGTGTCATTTTAAGTTACTAAATATGTGGTAATTTGTTATAGCAGCAATCAGAAACTAGTACAGACCTTAAATATCACATAGTACAGTGACTGCAAGTCTTCCTTAAGTCTTACCAATCAGGTTTTGGGAAGAGGTTCAGACCTGGGGGAAGGAGGAAACACTTATTGGTGATCAGTAAGACTGGAAGATTATGAGAAATTTTTGGTGTTCAAGATTTGTTATTCACATTTCAAAAGAGCACAAATGAGTAATTCGTGGCAAATATAGTACCGCTGGCTTGAGGTAGAGTGGTTCTTGGTTCTTGTAGTTCTGGAAATCCTGAATTTCATTGCTGTCTCTTACTAGTGGTTAAGACCATTGCTTTAAATCCTCCCCAGTCCTCCCTTAAATGAAGGGCTGTCTCAGCGGCCGCAACCATCTTGATTATGTCCACTGCCAGCCAACCATCCTTTGTGTATGTGTGGGAGATGCTCTTTTTTTTTTTTTTTTAAAGATTTTATTTATTTATTTGACAGAGAGAGAGAGATAGAGCAGGAACACAAGCAGGGGGAGTGGGAAAGGGAGAAGCAGGCTTTCCGCTGAGCAGGGAGCCCGATGTGGGGCTCGATCCCAGGACCCTGGGATCATGACCTGAGCTGAAGGCAGATGCTTTAACGACTGAGCCACCCAGGCGCCCCTGGGAGATGCTCTTGAATCCTTTTTGCACTGAACTGGTGGATGGTACATCAGCTCACATTGAGCCTCTCTCTTCCTGACCCCAGAAAAGAAGATGGAAACTTTCCCTAACTGGGGCATTTGTTTTTAAACAGTTAACAGAAAGTTTTTTTTTTTTTTTTAATTAAAAAAATTTTGGGGGGGAGCACCTGGGTGGCTCAGTCGTTAAGCATCTGCCTTCAGCTCAGGTCATGATTTCCAGGGTCCTGGAATCGAGCCCCACATTGGGCTCCCTGCTCCGCGGGAAGCCTGCTTCTCCCTCTCCTGCTCTTCCTGCTTGTGTTCCGTCTCTCGCTGTGTCTCTCTCTGTCAAATAAATAAATAAAATCTTTAAAAAATAATAAAAATAAAAATAAAAATAATTTATTTTATCCCTGTGCTTTCCTGTGCATTTGAATACATTTTCTTTTCTTCTGTTTTATGAAAATGAGGATGATTTGGTTCACTTCTGTTTTATTTGGTCTGCTTGAAAATCATGTTTTGCCTTTTTTTGAGCCAGTTGATCTTTTTTCACTTAGAGTGTGTTATTTTCTAAGTCATTAGATGTTTTGTGTTTCTCTTGCACCTTAGCCAAGTACTCTCTGATCCTTTTAAACCATAGCTTCCAGAACTAAATTTGGTTGTTTAGTTTTTTCATTGGGTCTAGTCAGTGATAAAAGTAAGAGTACCTTTTCATGAATGTGAGAGAACCACCCTGCCGTTGTTCACAAAATCAAGCACCTTTGAAACTTCATTCATTATGTCTTGTCTTTTTTTAAATTCATGCAATAACCAGGCTTAGCAGTCTATTTTAGTTATTTCAATATAATGCACTTTCTCTCTAGGTCTGTTTTTTATATTCATGCTTAAAGTGCTATATTACTATTATTTTTTCTTTCTTTCTTTTTTTAAATAGGCTCCATATCCAACATGGGGCTTGAACTCACCACTGCTCTGAGATCAAGAGTTGCATGCTCTTCCAACTGAGCCAGCCAGGAGCCCCTAAAATACTGTATTATTATTAAAGTATTAAAATGATATTTATGTTCATATTTGAGGTTTAGTAATAATAAGCCCCATTTATTGAGCATAAGCTTTGGTTCCTGGAGAATTTTTTAAAAAATATTTTATGTTATTGCCACTGTACAAAATACTAAATTTTAAAGTAGGTACCCCAACCAAAGAGTCCATTTGACATTGCAGAAATGCTTGGTCCGAGACAGTGTGAAAAGAGCCACAGTACTGAATATGGTTTACATTACCACATGAAGAGTGGGAACATAAATTGTCAGTATTTTGCCTTACTTCTTTTGTTTTCAGGAATGATTGAAAACTCTGACTTGGTATAGATTGTGACATTAGGATAACAATGTGCTGTTTAAAAAGAAAGCAATCTTTTCTTTAGAGAACATTTTAAAATTATACTCAAGTGTCGAACTGTTAAAATCCCCAAAATGACAGGAGAATTTGTGGTTGAAGAACTTAAAGTCTTATGAGGTGGTGAGTTTGGGTGACCGTGGTCTGGAGTGAACTAATGACTGCCCTTAATTTTATTTTCACTAGAATAAAACTACAGCTAGCCCACTGAGGGGGAAAGATGATGAAGTAGTTGAAAGAGATGAAATAGTTCATTCTGTCCAGGTAATTTCTAACTCCCACCCTGAGTAATTTTTCAGAATAGACTTCCCCAGCATTCAGCAGGTTCTCGTAAAAGTTATACATTGTGGTAGATACTTTGTATACTGAGACACATTTTTCTCCTGTGTCTATTTGTTCATGCAGATATTTATTTTGTTTTATAGCTCTTAGCATTGTTGAAACTTTCTGGGCTCTCAATTATTCTCAAAGAACACTGTGAATTGGATTTTTGGAACTCCTTCAAGCAGAGATAAATAGGTATTTCTCAAGGCTGTTCTATGCAGAGTTTTCTGTAGCCCTTGGCAGGATGTGGGCTTATAGTAACAGCTGGTTACTACTCTGTGGGAAAACTGAGACACAGAGAGTCCTTAAGTAACCTGCTCGACATCAACATAACTAGTAAACTGGAGCTGTTAACTAAGCAAAAAACCTCTCAAGTTGCCTGACTATACTACTGTATTATAAAGTAGTTAAAAGTTCAGACTCTTGAGGCAGAAAGACCTGAGTTTGAATCCCAGCTTAACTGTATACTGAGAAAGTTGTACAAATGGAATAGCACCTCATGAAGAGCCAGCATTAGCCATTGTGCCAAAATAGATCTACATTCTTGCTTCTTTTTGTTAGATAGAGGAATGCAGCTCTACAGCCTTATTTATTTCACTGAGGACTGGGCTTGAATCACTTGCTCTACATTCTAATTCTTGATGGAGGTTTTTAAAAGATGATTAGGGATAGAATGAAACAATAGATGAGAAATCATTTGTAAATTGCATTACAATAGGAGAGCATGAAGTTAAGTATTTCAAATGAAGTTAATTTTTTTCCACCATAAAAAGTTGTACGTTTTCCTCCTTTTGGCAACTGTGAAACTGGGAAGATCCCAGCTGGGCCAAGGACATCGATCTCATTGGCTTCCTAGCCCTTCGAAGTTTCTCCGAAACCCTTCAATGACATGGTTTGATCCCCCCACAAAAGTATACATTCTCATAGAAAATTGGGAAAATGTATTTAAAAAAGAGGAGAAATAAAACGATGATCTCTTGTATAACTGCTTAGAGGTAACTGTTTTGTTTCCTTTTAGCCCCGGTTTCTGTTTTTGTTTTAACATAAATTGTTATTTAGGAACATTTAGTGATCCCAGAAGGAAGATGATATAAAAGTGAATTTGATAAAAGAATACTTGTCACTTGATGTCTTTTTTCCCTCCCAATTACAAGACCCCTAATAATTTAGGCTTTTCATTATCACTTTTAAAGATGTAGAAAATCAATTATCAGCTATTTGGGCAATATAGAGGCCATTTTAAAGCTCTTTTCAGGTCTACTTTTGGGGAGGTGTCAATTCCTCTGTTGCTTTAATCTGTTCCTAGCAGAACCTGTGTTAAAAATGGGGAGGCCTGATTTGGCAGTAGTTACTGTGAAAAGTAACAGGGCATCTTAAATGACCATAACTTTTGTATGAGCCAGTAATGTGTTGTGATGGCTGTAAATGCCAATGCAGACTTGGGCATTGTCAGTAAAAGATCTCAGGATGGGATTTTCTTGCTGTGCCCTATGCATCTAGATCACATCCAGCATATTGTGTTCACTCTGGGGGCCTGAGGTTTGAGCTGGATATTGACAATGTAGAAACAGGTGACTAGGACAGCAGTGGGTTCTGTCAGCACTGAATAGTTGAAAGAATTGAGGATGTTTTGCTTAGTAGGCATCCTAGGAGCGCTCAGAGGAGTCCACATATGAAAGAGGGAGTAGACTCATTAAGGCTCCAGATGGCCAAACTACAGACCTTGGAAAGCAATGAGATGGGGGTTCTCTTTGGCTGATATGAGTGTGTACGTGTGTGTGTGTGTGATGTAATTTTTGGGATTGTCTAGTAATGGAATAGACCTCTGGAAGGAGTAAGTTTCTGGTTACTGAAAGTATTTAAGCTGAGGTTGGATGGATCCCTGCCAAGAACTACCATAAAATGCATTTCTTCTCTGGATTCACTCACTCACTCACTCACTCACTCACTCACTCACTCACTCACTTCTTATTGAGCCCTGCCTATGTGTCAAGCATGGTGCTCAGTGCTGAGGAGACAGAGATCACTACTATGGGCAAGAAGCTGGATTAAATAACCCCAAAGATCCCATTTTGGTTGCGGTTGAAAGAAATTGCTTGATGCTTCGATTTCTTTTGCCTTGATAAAAGTGTAGAGCTCTGATGTGTGTCTTACTCTCTCTTTGAAACACTCCAGCATGTTGCTATCACATTGTCTCATGGGATGCGGAGTTATGCTTCATATCACTCTCAGAAAGATTGGAGGCCTTTAACTCCTGTACATGACAATATTTTATTTCTCCAGCTTTGAACGTGGAGGTTAAAGTTGAATGTGGAGTCAGCTTTTGATGGAATAATGTTGATTTTTCATGGCAAGTGTTTAATTCCAGGCTGACTTACATAAGTTTTTAAAGATGCAAGATTTATCAGAAAGTATCATGAGAGAACATAATGCTTATTAAATGTAAGGTGATATTATTTACTAATGTTGGAAATTCATTGTACTTAAAACATAAGAGTCAGGTTCTAAGGTTACACTTACTTCTTGAGAGGAGTTATCATTTGTGTATATGGAGAGATTAAACCTCCAACTTCAATATTTGTAGATTGATCATATATCTGGATTAGTTCTAGCCCCTCTTGTAGAGATCGGCTAGTACCAGGAAGAGCTGAGGTGCCAAGAACAAAGTGTGCAGATTTGGAGGTGATGTTGGGGTCTCTGTACATTTTGGCCCATCATGTAAGGCCAACTGTTCATTTGTTTTATGTCTAGGTTTGGAATTCACCCAGTTGCAGGCCGGATGCCTGGTCAGCTTAATGTGCTGCTGGCTGAGGCTGGGGTGCCATATGATATTGTGTTGGAAATGGACGAGATCAACCATGATTTCCCAGGTAAGTAGTGGGGGCGATGGTGAAGCTTGTTCTTCGTCCTAATTATGTCTTAGGACATAAATTTTGGGATTACTGAAGACCTACTAGTCTGATGAAGAGTAACCTGCTCCTAGGAGGTGTGCAGTTGAAATGAAATAAACGAAAGACAGTACTGAATAAGGTACAACAGGCTTGTGAGCGGCATGGGTAGTTTTGGGGCCTAGGAGGAGATCGGAAGGGTGGTGAAAATCTCAGGAGGCAGTGGAAGAGGGACTCTGAAGAGACCTGGCTTTGGGATCCAGGTTCTGACTCCACTTTTGGAACTAGATACTCAGCCTCAGTTTCCTCATTTATAAAATTGCTTCTATTGATAATTTAATGTCTAATTCTTGTCAGCATCTGAGATTTTACTGGCTTCCAGTTGTACCAACTCATGATCAAGAAAGTAGTTTTCTGTTTTCCTTTAAAGTACTGGGACTTCACTAGATAAGGTGCCATGCTTTATGGCTGTCGTTGGGTAGATGTTGAATGTTAATGACATTTGGCTCAAGATCGTGTTTGTTAAAATTAAACCGGTTCCCTCTGGCAAGTATCCACTGTAAACTTAAAAAATACTGTTTATTAGAGGAAAATAATGAAGTTGTGTGTATATCTACATTCACATGGCATTTTTGGCAAAGTTCTAAGGTAATTTATATTATAGTCCTTAAAGAGGGAATTTGGGGCATTTTATGCCCCTTTTCAGATTTCACTGTTGCTAAATTATGTGTGAAACCTGCCAGTTCCAGGAATTATGGACCCAGCTTTTAATACAGTACAGACCCTTAGACCATTTTCTTTTAGACGTCAAAATAGCATCTTATGGGGGTCATTTTAAAAGATGAAAATGGGATGCAAATCTTATAAAATAATATAACTGGCAGGATCATTGTGAGATAATAAAAAAACTGTAAAGTCAGATTAGGCAGATCCCCTGGGGGGAGGGGAAGCATAATAATGCAAGCTCGTCAGGGTGCTCAGGCTGAGATGCAGGACCTACTGCTTTTTAGCTGTGTGACATTGGCTAGGTTACCGAGCCTCTCTGATAAAGCTCTTTGTATGGTGTCTGGCACAAGTGTGCGTCCTATAAATATTACCTTCTGTTATTGTTTTAAAGTCCAGATCACTATAATTTGCCTGGAAAAAGTGAAAATGACCCATTTGAGTTTTTTATTTACTCTTTTTTTCCTTTATTATGTAGACACTGATTTGGTTCTTGTGATTGGAGCTAATGACACTGTGAATTCAGCAGCTCAAGAAGACCCCAACTCTATTATTGCAGGCATGCCAGTCCTCGAGGTCTGGAAATCAAAGCAGGTAAGGTTTCAGACTTGTGTTTCATTCTAATAATCAAATGTCTCCTACAACATGCACCCAGAGCTGTCCTGGTTCACTTGGTGAGGAGCACTGATGCCTTTTGGGAGCCCCAGGAGCTAGAGTGGGTGTAGGGCCCAGCTCTCCGTATCCAGCTTCTGTCTATTCGGTGGTCACCAGAGAACCCAAGTAGATGCCCTGGTCACCATTTGAACTAGATAATATTATGTGGGTGGATTAACAAAATCTGTAACCACAGCTGAAAAAAGAGCTGTGAGCTTTTGGAATGAGCCTGGCTGACTTCCAGATAGAGTCCAGTGAAGCAGATGGCTTCCCTCTGGGACAGTGAGTCAGTATCATCGCCTTCATATACGAAGACGAGCACATTTTTTCATTTAATTTTTTTGAAAGGGAATTTGTTGTTGTTATGGAGTGTCCAGAAGAAAGGTGATTTAGAAATCCAAACTATAACATGGCATAAGGAAGCAAGGCGTGCTCACGTACATCACCTCTGTGGAAGCTAACTGCTGGGTTATAGAGAGCTCAGAGGCTTCTACATTTCCCCTGCCCTGGCGGAGGACAGGTCTCTTTACCACTCTCAGGTCAGATCTGCATTTTAACAGTCATAATTATGTGATGTACCTTTCCCTTTAATTTTGTTTCTTTTTATTATAAATATGTGAGCTTGAAATTGATGGTGGGTGAGATATGCACTTGTTCATGTGTAGATGAAAAACTATTGCATTGGTCATCAATATTTGAGAGTTTGCAGAATGCATTATGGTACTAAGGCTGTGTGAAGTGTAAGTAAGTTTATATTGCTTTCATTTTTGGATAGATTACATGTCCTAGACTACTATAGAAAGGCTTTCATTTCCTTAAGAACTAACTTGATATTTAACTGAATAGCACCATCCATAATTCATGTAATTGTAAATGACTGTGACACATCAATATTAGAGATAGCCTTACTTCTTCCATTTTGCTTTGTAGGAGCATAATATTAGTTATTAGCTCTGTCTTGTGACAGGCTAGATTGTTCTTTGGGCTTTTGTCTTGGAACCTTCTGATCTACTTTAAAGTGTTGGAATAAGAATCACACCATTTTCCCACTCAGCTACATTTACCTTAGGATTTGTAGCAGAAGTTTATACGCTAAATTTGTTCTCTTAAGCCCATTCAGAGAAAGATACTTATTTTTCTGACTAGAAAATGTTACATAGTCTTTATGGAAGAAAAGCACTGAGAAGAAAATCTCTTGTAATCTTATTATTCATAGATAAACTATTGTTAACATGATTTTTGTCTCACGGATAGGAGTAAGGGCAAATGAAAGTTAATACAATGTAAACATGCCTTTAGAAAGCACTCCCTGGGGCACCTGGGTGGCTCAGTTGGTTAAGCGACTGCCTTCAGCTCAGGTCATGATCTTGGAGTCCCTGGATCGAGTCCCACATCCGGCTCCCTGCTTGGCAGGGAGTCTGCTTCGCCCTCTGACCCTTCCCCCTCTCATGTGCTCTCTCTCATTCTCTCTCAAATAAATAAATAAAATCTTAAAAAAAAAAAAAAAAAGAAAGCACTCCCTGGAATTGTGTAAGACTGTTGAATCACAGACCTGTACCTCTGAAACAATACGTTATATGTTAAAAAAAAGAAGATAGTAGGAAGGGAAAAATGAAGGGGGGGGAATCAGAGGGGGAGACGAATGAACCATGAGAGACTTTGGACTCTGAGAAACAAACAGGGTTTTAAAGGGGAAGGGGGTATGGGGGGATGGGTGAGCCTGGTGATGGGTATTAAGGAGGGCACATATTGAATGGAGCACTGGGTGTTATACGCAAACAATGGATCGTGGATCACTACATCAAAAACTAATGATGTATTGTATGGTGACTAACAAACGTAATAAAAAATTTACCACCAGGAAAAAAAAAAAAGCAAGCAAGCAAGCACTCCCTGTGTATTGTAGAAGTCTGTGTACTCAGGAGTTAGTAGTGGTATGTGCTTCATTCAAAGCTAGGGCAGGGCAGGGTCAGCCTGTCTATCATGTCCCAGTCAGGTCTGTTCAATACACTCACTCTCTCAGTTCATCTTTGCTCCTTAGGTCATCGTTATGAAGAGGTCCTTGGGTGTTGGCTATGCTGCAGTGGACAATCCAATCTTCTACAAACCTAACACGGCCATGCTTCTAGGCGATGCTAAGAAGACCTGCGATGCACTGCAGGCGAAAGTGAGAGAATCCTACCAGAAGTAAATTTTAAAGACCAAGCTGTTGTCTGACGAAGCCACTTCTTCCATTGTGGGAACAGGCAAATAAAGTAATCACTCTATACAGCTGATAGACATCTGTAGCAAAGCTCTTGGAAGAAAAAGAAGACTGAAGAAAGCAAAGCAAGCAGGGAGATTTTTCAGGAACAGTGATCCCTTGATGTAAAAAAAAAAGATTGAGAATTCTACATGTCTTCCTGTGCATATTTTTTGTGTTATGAATTTCAAAAGTATTTTATAAAAGGAGAAAGAACAGCCTTATTTTAGTTCTAATCCATTTGGATTTTTTTAAATTCTTCCGCAGTAGTCAGAGTGTTTAAGAAATTAAATCTTTAGGATCTTAGTACTTACATTATATATATGGATCTGAAAAATCTGACCCTGTAAACATTACAGCTACCTTCATTTATGTTTTTTGCAACAAATGTTACTAATTTGAAACTTTTGTCAACTTTTGAGCTATCCTCTTACCATTTAACCATAATCTGAATTAACCATATCAAATTGGCTTCAACTTTTTGAACTGTACTTCCAATTCTAGGTTTCAGGGATGTATTTTCTGACTTCTATTTTAATATATTAAAGGACTAGATAATCTTTCAGAGATGCTGGGAACAAATCATTTGCTTTGTATGTTTCATCAGGACACCAATGAAACATGTAATTTGAAATCAGTATTGTATTTTTAAAAATCCCATTTCCAATCAGATCTTTTTTTAATTTCAATCAATTTATACTGTGTATTACTATATTAAGTGCACTTGAATGGAATTCAAGTATTTGACTAATCAAATGAGTTCATCATGTTTGCATAGAGATGTAGCAATTGTCTCTGGTAACAAAGGGCTAAAGTGAATAGTTCTGCCTGTTACTAACATCTGGGGAAGACTTGCTACTATGAAATAGATGAAATTAATCAGTCTCTTAACTGTTGGCAAGAATTTTTTATCCAAATCAGAGTGTGTTTTGAGGTCTTATGTAATTGATGACATTTGAGAAAAATGGTGGCACTTTTTTTTTAGCTACCTATTTGTTTATCTAAGCACCAGTAAAAATCATGTCTTTTTGCAGTAAAAGTGTAGATTTTCTTTGTGACTTTGCTACTGTTCCAAAAGCTCCTTATAGGTGAATGTGTGAGGAATACTTGGAATATCTGCCTCTCTATTTAACGAATTTGGTACTAAGTTTCTCGAAACAATTATAAACACATAAAAACTATTTCTAAACCAGAAAGAGAAATAACTGGTGTGAAATTTTTTACTGCTATACTCGTGTTTACTCAGTTTACAACTCACAGTATCTGTTGGTTTGGTAGTCAGCTTCTGTTTTGCTGTGCCTGAGATTAAAATCTGTGTGTGTGTGTGTGTTTGTGTGTTTGTGTACATATGTTTTAAAAGCAGGAAAGACTCCTTTTTAATTTTTAAGTGGTAAATGCAATTTGCTACTGGATCTCAGATCATTAATAAGCTAAAGTCTGAATTATATCATGAAAGTTCTACTAGAAAAAACTAAATAGTATCTTTATTTATGTCCTTTTCCCTTTCTCAAAGTAGTAGGTACATCTGGAAAGCAGCAACTTGGATTTTTTGTTGTTGTTGTTTTTGAGATAATTCCTGCATTGAGCTTGAACTAAAAATAATTATACTTGGATTTATTTACTTTTGTTGTTTATAGTAAGTATTTTTAAAAGTACGAACCTCATTCTTTGCTGCTCACTAGTCCTTGGTCATTCAGTTGTGTTAACTGAATTGAACCAACATCCAGTTGGTTTTTTTTTTTTTTTTTACTTTATTGGTTATGCTACTTAAATGAATTTAGATACATAATTTCTTAAAGTAATACTCCTAAAAGTTGGTGGCCTTGGATTATTTATGGTAAAGTCTAATATCAACAAAAATAATCTTCATCCATCCTGTTTTATTACTCTTTTTTTCTGCTAAGTCATACAACTGGAAGGTCTGACTCCTTTTTATTCTTGTATTGCTCACAGTATATATTGATATTCAACTAGAAATAATTTTTTAAAAAATCCATTGTACCTCAGAGGCTGTTACCAAAAAAAAAAAAGAATTACACATAGGCAGTGAAAGGCTAATGTTGATGTGTCTTTTAGGCCTTTTTAACAATCCTTTTTTTCCTCTTGTTTGTCATAAATTGGGAGTTTGTGTTTAAAGTTATGCATCTAAGTAAAGAATGTATATAAGTAAATGTATAAATTTTAATACATTATATGTATGTTTCTGTCTAACTCTGGACAGTTTTCTGGCATATAAATCTTTTTATCATTCTCTCTATTTTTTCTAGGGATTGGAATAGAGAGGAGTGAGAGAGAGAGGACTAATCTTTTTCTGCATTGGGCGTTTCAGGCGTTTATGGACTCAGGGAATAACAGTTAGGTATTTGGTAATGAATCTGGATAGTGGGCCTTGGCCTTTCTGAATCGATCCAAGTCATGGCCCTAACTTTTAGATTTTGCTGTTTTGTCATACAACACAAATATGGGATATATTATGTATCAGTCAGCTTTAGGGTTTAGTTCAATTTATCCTATCCCAAAGCCTTATTATGTGTAATTAATAACTCATAACCCATGTGTTCATCTGACTGAGAGGCAAATTTTCAAGTCCCTTAAGGCATAAGTCTTATGAGTTAAAGCATTTTAGAACTGGAAAGTTGGATAGCTCTTTTGGATAGCTAGGGGAGATAGTTCAAATGTCTAATTTATAGCTCCTGCCAGTTTTTGAGAGTCTTTGCCAACAAATATTATTGGGTCAGAATGGTAAAAGAAAAAAAAAAACAAAAACAAAAAAACAAAACCCTATACTCCAGAGGCAGCAACTTGACATTCCTGCTGCTCTTTAGATTCTCAAAGGAAAGAAGGATGAGTTTAATTAACAAGGAGGGGAAAAAAAACTTTAAGTGAAACTTTAAAAGTGTTAGTGTAGTAAAGGAGCAGAAATTTTGAAGCTCTTAAGATTGTTGTTCTTAAACTTTTAGAAGTTACATATTGGGCTAAGGAATTAAACTGTTCACTATTTAAGTGGTTATATAGACATTTACCATGGTGTATACTGTAATTCTGGATGGAAACCTTTTGTATAAAATAGTGATGGAGATGATGAGACAGTAATTAGAATGTTGAATATTTGAAACTCTGACATACAATGATTAAGATAATGGTAGAAAAAGATAGTTGGATCTGGGTAGATAATTTATTTGGGGAAGAATGGAAAACCATAATGGATAGGTAGAGAAAGGCCAGTTTAGGATTATGGAGAACTTTAAAAGCTGGAACTCAAGTAGTGGGGAGATACTACATCTCTGTTATGTTGTTGATTGTGAAAGCATATGACTACCTCATTCTATATAAAATATTTGTACTTCATATTCTTGCCAAAGATCACAACTTTGAACTCTATTTTCCAGTTCTTTCCAAAAGCCCATTTCTGAAGAAGAATAACTAATGAAAAGATAGCCTAAAGGATATGGCGTCCAGTTTGCCCCTGGACATTTCAGATTTTGCTCAGAGACCAAGCCAGCCCTTCAGACGTCTGGGTGCTTGGGCTCTGTTGGGTGGGTCATTGTGGATAACAACGACATGAGGGGCTGGAATGGAAGGTGGGGGGAGAGGGATCTAGCTCACTTCAGGGGATTATGAGTGTGGGAGAGGTACATGTGTCAGCAATAGAATGGTGGGGAGTAAAAGTGGTTGTCACAGACTTTGAGAAGAATTGAGGTGATGTGGATCTGGGGTACACAGGTGACACATGGGAAGATGGTGGCTAGTTCCTTCTCCCAATGATGGAGAGATGTGAAGAAGGAATTGAGAACTTAGGGCAAGGGGTTGGAGGTGTTCCTATTTATTATAAAGACAGAAGAGTAAGATCTAAGAACTTTCTCATCCTCCTTCTTGTTGTATTTGGGAAGATGAAAAGCACAACACAAAGTGATCTGATGTATAGGGAATAGTAAAAACCCGTGGAAATGGACCATTCAGAAATTCAGATAAGGCCATTTTTTCCCCCATCCACCTACTTTGTTTTTGGCTTACCACAGGAAAAACAAAACTTGGAAACTTCTCCAGTAAGGCGTAGAACTAGATTTAGCCAGTAAACTTTTATCTAAATCAGCCCTTCTCTGGACCCGATTTTCCAAAAGCCAGTGAACCGCTGTCAGCCAGCCTTGCCTTCCCCCACTTCTTTCTTCCAGTTTGGGAGTGCACTTTCTACAAGAGTACAGTGCTTACACTGATGGAGCAGGGTCTGTGCCTGGTGAATTCCATCCAGACCTTGGGATTCTAGTCCTCTACTACACACACACACACACACACACACAGATATGCTGGGTTCAAACTGAAAGGTCACCTCTAAACCTCTAGAGAAATGGGAGAAAGTCTGACTGGGTAACTGCCTTGTGTTATGTCAGTAGGGAGATAACTCCTTTCCCAGAGGGATGAAACAGAATGTCATGGCTTTATCTTAGAATGTTTTGTCACTACTCTGAGTTTACTGGAACACTATGCTTCAGAAATCAGTCCTAGAAAAGGCCTTTAAAAGCTTTCAGGGCTTTACTGATTCGTGGAAAATTTTGTTCTTGCAAATTATAGCCGGCTCTGTGGTTTTGTCCCATTGGGGTATCTATGAGCATGGAAGCTTAGACATACTTTAGGTCCACTTTGTGTCTGATTGTGGATAACTGCGTCGTTAGTGTTGGGTGTAATTATAGTAACTTGGAAACATGCTCATATAAAGATTAGAATCATCATTGTAAATGAGACCAATAGAACATTCAAAGACTATGACAAAATCTTATGAAAATCTTATCCTACACGGAAGAATTTTAGAGTACTGTACTGCTTTGGTCCTTGCTGTCATGCATCTCACCCAGAATACTGTCTGTGTAAGCATCACGAATGGGTAGGATTTTAATGGTGAATACAGGAAAAGTAGTTGGATGATGGCATCACTATGAAAAGTGTTACTGTTTTCTACATAATGAATCACTCTTGGTAATGGCTACATTTCTGGAGGGTCTCACCTTTTGCTAAATTAAACATAAAGGCATTTTAATAAGTATGTTACCATGGGTGTGGGGGGGAGGGAAGGAAGTACATTTTTATGTGTGTTCCACATGGAATTCTGTTTAGGACTCATTATCTGGAAGTTTATCTTAACCTTTTTTTTTATTATTATTATTCCAGATAGAAAGACTCTGCCCTCTTACTCATTTTATTTATTTATTTATTTATTTATTTATTTATTTATTCATTTATTTTAAGATTTTATTTATTTATTTGACAGAGAGAGAGACAGCAAGAGCAGGAACACAAGCAGGGGGAGTGGGAGAGGGAGAAGCAGGCTTCCCGCCGAGCAGGGAGCCCAGTGCAGGACTCGATCCCAGGACCCTGGGATCATGACCTGAGCCGAAGGCAGACGCTTAACGACTGAGCCACCCAGGTGCCCCCTCTTGCTCATTTTAGTAGCTCAGTGGGTAATAGTAACAGCAGCTACTAGCTGAGTGCTTATTTTGTGCTAGGCACCATCTTGTTCGCATCCTGTGAGTTTTCAGGGTCTCCTACAATAGAAGATGGCGCCCTTGACCTGACGGTAGCGGGGTCCACTCAACCACTCTTGATGTTTGTCAAGCAGAAATAGCTAAAGAAAAGATGGCACTCACAAAAGGGAGGAACCATGTCATACTAAACTATTTAAATATATATTTTTAAAAAACCCAGTTGAAATTTCAGCCAGAAGATGCCAACCACTTACAAAATGACATGAAGAAATGTGACTTTGGGGGAGGAAAGCAGTGCCGGCTGTTTTCACACATGGCATGACAAAAGTTGCTGCCTATCGCGTCATGATTTGTCTCTCCACCCATTCTGTCTCCAAGCTGCCATCTGCCTCGTCCACAAAAGCTTAAATCCTGGGGTTGCTTCTTCCTTAGGAGCAGAACCAAGGAAGCTTGGAGCAGATTGTCCAAAACCCTTTTAGGGTTTTGCTTTCCAGAATCATAGCTACCACACCACCATGTCTGCTTTGACCTCTCACAGCTTCCTACCCAACAGCCAGTCAGTCAGGCCATAGCTTTTTGCTGTGAATTGTCACCTCCCAGGCCACAAACTCAGATGTACCGAAATATGACTTTATTTTCTATAACTGAACTGAATTCCTTTCGTTTAAAGCAATATAGAATTGGAAGGAAGGAATACGCAAGGTGGAGGACATGATCATCTCAATGTATTTTGGCGAATTTCTCCTACGATTTATATTTGGGGTGAAACTTTGAAAAGCTTTTGTATGAGAACAGAATATTAATGTATTTCTGCAAAGAAAGTAGTAAGTGCTCTATTTAAATAATTTAAAGTGAATTGATTAGAAAGCTTCAAGCAAAGAAATTCTGAGGACCAGTTTTCTCCTGAGATTAACAGAATTATGAGTTTCAGAGACCTTTATTTTAAAAAATTTAGACATTGAGTTGTTTTGGGGAAGGTTTTTCATTTGGTCCTCTGCCCTGTGAGGAATGTAAAGTGCTCTGTCATCTAATCTATTAGTTTATCAGTAGTACTTTGGTATTAAATCTATAGCCAAAGTTGAACCATTCATTCAGATCTGGAGCACATCTGAAACAAAGAAAAGTAAAGAAACAGCTCATTTGATAATTATTGTCTTTCTAAGAACACAAGTCAGCATTTATAGCCCGTCTAATTTTTTTTTGTACTGATGAAATTTTTTTTTAAATAATGATTTCTGTGTATGTTATTAATTGTAATTTTCACTGGGGAAATTGGAGCACAAAGCATCACAATGTTCCCCTAATTACGCTGTGGCAGATGGAACAGCAAGAACTATATCTTCTGCCAATTAACTATATTTGTCTTCTTAAATTACAAGTGCTTGGTCATTTCAGTAAATATCATGATTCCTATTTTACGCATAAACTTTTTGTTCCTCTGGAATAATATATTCTCCTCCCCTGCCCACCGGAAATAAAGAAATTGGAGCAAAATGGAACAAAGAAGATAATATGTTCAAAAGTGCCATGATTTAATATTTTCATGCCACCACTTGAGTATGAATTTAGAATAGATTGCAAGGGACAGCAAGGGGCAATCAGGTAGAGAGCTTAGCATAATAGGTGTTTCCAATGTACCAGAGTCTGGAGGATGAGAGGGCTTGTCCAGGTGGAACAGAGGGTGAGAGGAGGAAGTAGCCCCTGCTCAGCCTGGGGGAGATGGGGAAGAAAAGCTCCTGAGAAAAGAGACATTCATGAGGGAGCATTCATGAGGTGGGTGAAACCCAAACTATGGTAGTTCTTCTAGATTCCAAGTGGAGGGAGGGGATGGCAAAGGAAAGAAGAATCCGAGATCATTGGCATGAGAATTTTGGAAGGGATGTGGAGTAGGGAGTTGCAATTTAAACTGGAAGAAGCCATAAAAAGAGTTAATGGTAGCACTAATGACATTTTCTAGACTACAAGGTGCTGTAGGAAATTGCTTACGCTTGAAATGTTTTGATCTATTCCCTCCACCATTGACTCGGTTGGGTTTCCTGTCTATAAAATATATGATCAAGTGGCAATGATGAGCCTAGCTGTTACTTATTTTTTGCCGTGTGCTGTGCCAGGGAGCAGATATATGTGGCATGTTCCCTTGCAGTGAAGTATGGGGTGCAAAATTATAATTTGGTGGAAGTGCAAAAACTAAATGATTTGCAAGTTATGGAGGTAGCTCACAGAAAAGAATGATTGTTGCCTGGATAAGAGGAGGGAATTCTGGGGAGCTTTTGCAGAGAAGCATTCTGGAAGCTAAATAAGAGACAGGCACATAAGGAAGGAACAAGCATTTTTTTATTTTATTTTATTTTTTAAAAGATTTTATTTATTTGAGAGAAAGAGAGTGAGAGAGAGAGAGAGAGAGCACAAGCCAGTGGGGAGAGTCAGAGGGAGAAGCAGACTTCCCACTGAGCAGGGAGCCCGAAGCAGGACTCAATCCCAGGACCGTGGGGCCATGACCTGAGCTGAAGGCAGATGCTTAACCGACTGAGCCACCCAAGTGTCCGAGAACAAGCATTTTAAATGGAAGAGATAGCATGTGAAAATTCACTGAATCAAGATTTTTCAAAGGAAATAATTCTCTTCAAATACGTAACACAACACAGATTTTTAATTCATAGTTATTGTTTTAAATAAAACTCTGGTGCTAGAGGACTGTCATTTTCCAGGTTATTGTGGGGAGGATGCTTGGGGTCATGGCTCTTGGAATAGTCATTGTTTTTAAAATTTTTTCTACTGCCTTTCAATAGTCATTTGTCAATTTTGGTACTGACGAATCTCTCTTTCCTCGCGCTGCTCTCTCAAGTAAAATAAAAAATAACATTGCCAGTATTTTTCACAATCTGTTCCTTACCCCATCTTTGTCAGAGCGCCTGTGAAGGAGGGACTCTGACTCTATTCTTTGTGTTACAGAAGGCTCAGGTTACCAAGAAAGAGTGGATTCAGTTGAAACTGGGCAGTGGTATCTCAGTAGTGCTAGTTTTCTCTACCTTTTCTCAAGGTCTGGGACTTTCTTTGACTTTTGGGTTGATCTCAGAAGATCAGTCTATCAGGCAAGAAGCAAGCCTGTTTCTGTGGTGACCATAGTCAGTGTGGTTTTGTGTCAGTTTACCTAATCTGCAAGTACGGTTCCTAGAATTTCTTTCCTTGTCTGATTCTAGCTTAGCCCCAAGAGAAATTGCCTGAAATTTGGGAGAACAGGCAAAGTGGTAGCCATACCACTCTGAAGGCTTGTTCAGGGCCCCCGGGTACTGCTGCCACTCCGTGGGACTCATCTCCAGGCCCATTTGTTGACCTTGTGCACCAGTTGGGACCCCAGCTCCTCTCACTCCTGTTGGATCCCTTTCTTCAGCTTCTCAACTTTCCGGGCAAAGCTTATGTACACGGACTCAGGAAGCTCACCAGCTTCTGCAGGTCACCCGTGTTGTTAAGTGTGAGAAGACGAGGTTTCCAGTTTGTCTTCACTCTCTCCCACTTCATGTCAGGCTGTCAACCCTGCTCACTGATGGTCACTTCAGGCCAGAAACAGAGCCAATGGCCTTTCATAGGCTTTCAACTCTTCCCCAGCATCTACAATCGTGTCAAGTTGCATTCCTAGTAAATCTCTTCTTTCCTATCCCTCGTTGTGGTTCTTCTTCCCTGATTGAAACTTAACTGGTATAAGTCCTTCACAACACGTCATGATGCTAATGTAACTGATTTGTGATCATTAATGGTGATAAGGAATTAGGATGGCATAAGTAATTGAAATGACAGGTAGTCGAGTGTCTTATTTAATAATTTCAACCATTTCTCCTAACAAATATCAAAATTAGATGACTCACATTTCACCACCTTTGCAAATGGATTAAATGATGAAGTCAGTGAATGATTCTTTCATATGGATTAGTACTTTTTTCCAAAGAGCACAAGGGGGATTAAAACCCTTGTAAAAGCTATCTTGTTTTTGGCATAGAGTGGGGTTGTGTGGAGAGAATTTCCAGGTACGATAAAAGGAGCAGGCTAAAAATTTCCATGATGTTTTTGTTCTAGAGTATGCACACATACAGAGAAAGGTGGACACCATTTTTAGAAATTCCAAGAGCTCTTGTTTTTGCTTATGTGAATCAATCCTTCTTTGACTCTGGGCTTCACCCCATGCCTCGCTTTGGCCAATGGACACTAACAGGTGACACACAGAGAGAGGCTAGACAAGTGCTTGTGCATTGGGATTTGACCTTTTGGAAGGTTCCTTTTTGGGAGCTTGTGGTCATACTATAAGGAACCTTGGGCTGAATCATGAGAGGCAATCTGGAGAGAGTTTGGAGGATTAGGGGCTGTCTTGGACTTAGCAGCTGAAGGCAGCTGCATGAGCAGAATTCCTAATAAACAGAATTCTGTGCAATAATAGCTTGTAGTTTGGGGGTGGTTCATTATACAGCCATGGAAGATTGAAACAGCTATGACAAAGTATTAATAACAGACTTTGTTCCTCCTCCTTTTTTTTTTTTTTTTTTTTAGAAAAAAACCTATGCATCGACTTAGTTCTGACTATGGCTCCTTTCCCCCTTTCCTTAAATTCCTTCTTATTACGTTTCATTGTCTCCACTTCCCCTTTCCTCGTGCGAGCATGGGTGGTCATTTTTCCAGGTGGCATGAGTTGGGAGACAGTTAGAAACCCTGTTTACTCCAGAATATCTTCCTTCTCAGTCTGTCCTGGTACTTGAAACTTCAACATTATTTAAATAATGATTTTTTTTCCTTCTAAGCTAAGAATTTCCATCTCCAAGGATGAATGCGCAACTATCCGTGGACACAGAACATTACTCCCCATCATTCAGCATGGAGCCAGGGTTCATTTGTTAGTTTGCTCTCCCAGGAAGCGGCTGAGAGGAGCTGGCCCTGCCTTGCCTGAGGACCTTGCCCACACATTTACATCGGTCTACAAGGCTTTCTTCTTATTTTGTCATCCAGTTAACTACTTCTCTTCCTTCAGTTCTTGACTCCGTTAATACTTTCTTATGGAAGTGTCCCAGAACCCCCTGATTAAGTCTATTCTATTCCAGGTGCTCATAGAGCCAAATGCCTTCTTCAGAGCAATTTCAATTTAACCTTTTTTATATGTAATTATATTATATTTATACCACCTGGGGCGATAAGCTCCAAGGAGATAGAGATCCTGTTGATTTTTGCCCACTGGAGTATTCTCAATACTTAGAATATACTCTGACCCGTGGAATGTGTTCAGTATGTATGTGTTAAGAGAATGAATGGATGGATGGGTGAACTGAGATTCTAAACAATTGACTTCTCTTTTACCTTCTTACTTTAGACATTTTTGTGCCTGGACTGGGTGTTTTAGCCCTATTGCAGGCAAGAAAGCAGGCCCATGGCATTCTAAAAGCTCTGTGAGGTGTTTCAAGAGGGGAAATCAAAGTTAAGAGTGCTATCCTGAAGCTAAGTCTTACTAGAGCATTGTGGACTCCCTTACAGTGCCTTATCCGTTTAAATTCTTACCCCGAATAAAGACCTTCTCAGAAGCAAGAAAACTAATAAGAGTTCACATGAGTACTAGCACGCCTTGTAAAAACATCACTGGGCTGCCATAAATATTCCTGTTTTTCCATGCAATAAGAGTTAAAAGCTTCCCTTTCTTCTATAATTGAACAATTTTGGATTATTAAGGAAGAACTGTAATGCTTCATTTTAACTGAGGTACAACTGACACATAACATATTATTTTCAGGTGTACAACATAGGGATTTAATATTTGTATACACTGCAAAGTGATCACCATAACAAGTCAGAACTATAATGCTTTAATACACTTTGTAGTTCTCACATCTATCTTCATTAAAATATGTAATAATTAAACAAAATCATTTATAGTGGGTTTACTAATGTGAGCAGAAAAAAGGAAGTGTTGGAGCTTTATGTTTTATTTTAACATTGCTATTCTGACTTTGAATGGGTTGAGCAAGAATAGCAATCATGATTTAGCCAATATTCAATTTATGAATAGCGTTTTTATAATCCTCTGAGGGTTGTGAAATCAAAAGCTTCTACTTTTATTTCCTTAGGGATAACTGCTGTTTATTTTTCAATTTAGAATATCTGGGAAGTAATTGACCTGGAGAAGCATTTCTCAAAATGTGGCCCTAATGACAGGTAAGAGGAAAATGGTTTCTTTTCTTTTTTTAAATTTTATTTTATTATGTTAGTCACCATACATTACATCATTAGTTTTTGATGTAGTGTTCCAAGATTCATTGTTTGCATATAACACCCAGTGCTCCATGCAATACATGCCCTCCTTAATACGCATCACCAGGCTAACCCATCCCCCATCCCCCTCCCCTCTAAAACCCTCAGTTTGTTTCTCAGAGTCCATAGTTTCTCATGGTTTGTCTCCCCCTCCTATTCCCCCCCGCTTCATTTTTTTTTCTTTTATTTTCTTGGACATCTCTGTAGCATTTGACACCATTGACCAGCCACTATGGAAAATATCTCTTCTCTAGGATACTACCCACTGTAATTAACATAGTCTATGAGCACATTACCTCTGTCAGAACACCTGTAATATTTTATTTCCCTAAAGTCTACGTCTGCTGGAGAGTGAGCTTCTTGAGGGCAGAGATTGTCCTTGATAAATGGCTAGGTGAATATATTAAAAAAGTCATTTTAGTGTGATAAATGAAAGGGGGGAGGAAGAAAGTAGTGCATGGACTGATACAGAAAATGAAATGTCAAAACTACCCTGGGGGGCGCCTGGGTGGCTCAGTCGTTAAGCGTCTGCCTTCGGCTCAGGTCATGATCCCAGGGTCCTGGGATCGAGCCCCGTGTCAGGCTCCCTGCTCGGTGGGAAGCCTGCTTCTCCCTCTCCCACTCCCCCTGCCTGTGTTCCCTCTCTCGCTGTGTCTCTCTCTGTCAAATAAATAAATAAAATCTTAAAAAAAAAAAAAAAAGGAAATTAAAAAAACAAAAAAACTACCCTGGGATGTTGGTACAGTGAAATGTGCCACTTTATGCTGTTTTAGGACCCATAGTCTTTGGTAGTAGAAAGGCTGAGGGGAATTGGAAATAGAAAGCAAGCTGATTCTCAATTTCTAAAAATTCAAAACAACAACAAAACTTGGAATGCATATTTTTGACCTTAGCCATAATGTTTGCATTTCACAAATCTCATTCTCTTTTAGAACAGGGGTAAAATGGTGCTCATTTGGGTTTAATTAGTACAGATTAAATCGTGATCCTCAGCAGGAACTGTTCTGTAATTATTCTGCTTCTTCACCAGATGGTGCTTGTGAGCCAATTAGAAAAAGATTGGGTTTATGGTTTATTCACTGAAGGGGAAGCAAGGGGAAATTTGTGAATTAAATAGAATAAGAAAAATTAGAAAATTAGAAAAATTCAAGACAGCCTTTTAGAGTTGTTAGAGTACTTGGAGAAAATCTCATCTTCCTTTTCGGTAAAAATATTAAGCTCTTGAAAGAAAAAAAATACTCATTAGGAACAATCACCAAATTTTGAATGTTTTGTGGGCTAACTGTCCAAGCCTAGTGAATTAAAAAATTCTCTTTCCTCTCCTTAAAATGCAGCATTAATCTTTGGCTGGAAACAAAACCATTTAAATTTTTACATGTGGAGAGTAATGGTTCCATTTCATAGTGTTACTTTGTGAAATGGGTTATTGTCCAGATTTCAAATGGCGTGATAGGCAGTATTCCTTTCTTTTCATTTAGAGGCTTTAAAGTGTAGGAGTTGAAAGAGAAGTTTCTGGATTCATACTACTTGACTTTACCCTAGATCTGCCCCTTCTTAGCTGTGTAATCTTGCGACTTCACCTCTCTAAACTTCCTTTCCCTCATCTTGGAAAATGAGGGTGCCATAGTTTCCACCTTATTGGATTGTTGTGACAATATATATAAAAGACTTAATATGGTGCCTGGCACATAGTAAGCCCTCAAAAAAAGTTAACCTTCTTGACATTTCTCATCATGTTTCACTTACCAATCAAGACTGATATATTCCGAGTCACAAAACAATCATGGAAAATGTAAATTCAATTAAGTTTACATTTCTTTCCTTTTTTCCTCATTCCAGTATTCTAACCTATTACCACTCTGCCTTTATCTATGAAACTCATTTATATTTACCAAGTATTTGTTTCGGGGACAAACTGTCCCTTCAAGCTCAATCGAGACATTTATGTTCTTGCTCAGGGGCATGCCAATCTTCTCTGTATCATTCTGATTTTAGTATATATGCTGCCGAAGCGAGCACAAGGCATTTATGTTCTGATGTGTGGTGGTTGTGATAGCTTAGCTTCTTCTAAACTTCAGGATAAGATGGTTTCGTTTTCTCGTTACAGTCCCTGAGATTGAATGATTGCAGTGACTGACAGCAAACCTCTCCCCAAGGAGCTTCTGTTGCTGACAGAACCTGAAGGATGCTACAGTGGATGGCAAGTATCACAGCAAAGCAAGAAGAGAGTGTGGGGAAGAAATTATTAAAAAGAAATATATATTCTTCCCCAAATGGGAGCAATATGGACGTGAAAAAGAAAAGGACATACATTTGAATGGATACATCCAAAACTGGAGAAAGGCTATGTCCAGGTCTAGGAAGAATCAGGAACAAATTCACCAGTCACAGTTTTTGTTTACACTTCTATGTGTAGTGTACGTGGACCCCCGTGCCCCAACTGACAGTTATCATCATGTGGTACGATTGATAGGACCTGTGTCCTTTGTGCTGAAAACTAGGACATGATCTGTGAGGAAAATGTAAGTGATTTCTTGGACAGACCATGATGGCCAGAAGACAGCCGGTATTTACCAAGGAGTTACTCTGCTAGGGGCGATGGTAGGAATTCTTCCGGAAGTATCACGTGTTAACGCTCACCACGATTCCACAGAGTTGCCAGTGTTATCAACCCCATTTGTCATTATTGCCATTCTTCCCATTAAGGAAATGGGTATTTGGAGGTGTTCAATAAATAGCTTTTCCTAGATTGCATAGTCAGCGAACAGCAGAGCTAGTAATCAAACCCCATGCCATCTGACTCCAGAGCCTCAGGATTTTATCCATTATCCTGAGATGTCAGTTCAAACAAAGACATTGTTTGAATCGATTCTGGAAGTATAGGCAGCACCCTAAAGGACACATTTCCTAATTGGTCTTCCCCACTGAGACATTAACTTGTCAACATAGGGCATTATCCTTCATTAGTTCCCCGCTTGCCTGGGTTGTCAAAGAATCAAACTGTCCTTCCTAATTTGAAGATGATACCACCCCATGTGTGATGTGGCTGAGAAAAACCAACAGCTGACAAGCAGTTCTTTCCACATCATATATACATGCACATTGCTCTCTGGTTTGTGGCTCAAGCCTCTGTTGGCAGAGCCTTGCTTCTGTATTTTGTTCTGCCAAAGTGTGGTCAGCTGAAGCTTAGTTTGAGAAAGGCTTCACTATCACAGAGACTATATGCTCCTCAGGGCATCGTCTGTTCCAGTCCCTCAGCCCCTCCTAGCTTTGCCTCACCATCGTCTGGATAGAAGGATCATCAGAAGTCTTCTGGCTTCCCGGGTTTTACATGCAAGACCTGTTTGAATAGTATACCGAGACCCCTTTTAAATACATGGGTGGTCCATTAGACCTGAGTTGTGATGATTCACTATTTCAAGGCTCGTGGACAGAATGACCTGCCAAACTTGGTTACTGAGTCTTGCCATTTGTTTTCTCGGGCCCGAGATACTTGCTCATTGGATGGGAGATGGTGGCCATGTGTCAGAGTTACAGGGAGGTTTGGTCATTCTCCCTGTTTTAGAAAACTTCACTGTGGTCAGGTGCTTGACTCCTCTTCCAGGGCCCACCAGTCTATAATTCTTATCCAGTCACCCTACAACCAATTGTCCATGTAGAAAGACAGCTGGTGGCCGGGACTGGGGGTGAACTTGGTGACAACGGGTCATGATGGCTTGGCATTCACCTGCTGAGAAGGCAGCTGCAGTGAACTCATCTTCTTTGTACAGTATCATCCCTTCCCCTCCTCCTCCTTCTCTTTTGGGATCACATTTACTGGCTGCATATTGCAAGCTAGGTATTGGGTTAGCCAGGGTTTCTCAACCTCAGCATCTTTAATATATTAGTCCAAATAAGCCTTTGTTGTGGGGGGCTGTCCTGTGTATTGTAGGATATGAAGCTGCATCTCTGATCTTCATCTCCTATGTGCCAGGAGCAGCCTCTCATCCTCTCCCAGGCGTGATAATCAAAAGAATCTCCAGACACTACAAAATGTCTCGGGGCGGGGCGGGGGCGGGGGGGCAAAATTGCCCCTAGTTGAGAACCACTGGTCTAAGGATATTGTTGAATTTAATCCTCATAATAATTCTATGGAACAGGTAGAATTATTATTTCCCATTTTACAGGTGAGGAAATGGAGGCTTATAATAATGTTAAGAATTTGCTGAGGGTCATACAAAGAGTAATTTCTGAAACTGAGATAACAGCACAAATCTGACTTTAAGTCCTGATGTCTTTTACCTCTGTGCCATACTAATTACTATTATATGAATTTGGGGTTCTTTTATTTATGCAGGAACGATGCCCTCTGAGAGTCTGCTCCCAGATCATATTTAAGTACTTTTAGTCCCTGCATATATTTTATTTTTTCAGTATTCTGTGCCTTTGCACATGCTGTTCCTTCTCCCTAGATTAACTTTGCTGCCTCTCTCCATCTAAAGAAAGCAAATTCATCTTATAGCCTGAGGTTTAATGTCACCTCTTACATGACCCTAGACCTGGTCGCTGTACATATACCTACCCACTCCCACTCCCACAAGTTGCCAGAGTATTTTGTAGTTACAGATAGAACACGGATGTAATTTTAAGTGATCTTCTAAAAACATAAAATGGAAAGAAATAAGATCGTATTCTAAGAGTTGAAATGTGTAATAAACACATACTCTATCAGATTAGAGATTTACGAAGTTACTTGAAAGAGACCAAACTGTCCCTGATTTAAAAACTTGGGCTATTTCCTTATAAAAGGATTGCTGTATCCAACAAAAAAAGTTTATCCATTAGAATAGGGCTTGGGCTCATAGAAATAAAGACAGAAGCACCTGGTGATGATGTCTATCCCAGCACTGTCCGGGGTAAAGTGTGTTCTGTCGGGCCCACGTAAGCACCCGGTCAGTCTGCTGGTTACACTGACTGTGGATATTGGGACAGCAGAGTGGTAGAGCCTGATTTTGTTAGGTGTTTGACCCTCCACTACACCGCTGTTTCCTCAAGGATGGAGCCCTACCACAAGGCATAGACAAGATGATGTAGGTAATACATGCATGTCCTTAAATAACATAGACTCATTTGGTGAAAATGTGATCATATTCTGATACATGAAGCAGAAAGTTTCTTGGGGCCAGTGTGTCTTGAATGTCTTTAATATGAATCTCCCTTTTAAGCATAGAGAGAGCAGGACTCGCACTCAGGTCCCTTTGCATATAATAATTTCTACTTAAATTTAATATTATTACTTAGTGTCCATTTATTCTTGTTTCTATAATATGTTTTGTTCAATCAGTCAAAGGTAAGTTATATTAGTTTTCCATTTAAAGTAGTGATTTAATGTTTCTTTTAAAAGTGACAAGTTAATAAAATGAATCAATTTCTTTTTAAAATTTAAATTCAATTTATATTGGCATGGATGGAACTGGAGGGGATTATGCTAAGTGAAATAAGTCAATCAGAGAATGACAATTATCGTATGGTTTCACTCATATGTGGAACATAAGAAATAGTGCAGAGGATCGTAGGGGAAGAGAGGGAAAACAGAATGGGAAATGAATCAGTTTCAAGAAAAAAATGAAATAAATAGCCAGGTAGTTGTGGCAAGAAGATATGTCAAAGTCAGGTGGGATTAGGGTGACCAACTCATCTTTTTTTTTTTATTATGTTATGTTAATCATCATACATTACGTCATTAATTTTTGATGTACTGTTCCATGATTCATTGTTTGCATATAATACCCAGTGCTCCATGCAGAATGTGCCCTCTTTAATAGCCATCACCAGGCTAACCCATCCCCCACCCCCCTCCCCTAGTGACCAACTCATCTTGATAGGAAAACAGAACGTCCTGAATCCCACTCCAGTCCTGTGCAAATTGAGATGGTTGGTCACTCTCAAGTAGAATACAAAAATGTTTGGTGTTTCACAAACACTGTATTACTCATTCAAATTGCAGGAAATGCAAGTCAGCCCAGATAATTCTAATGAAGATACGTACAGAGGTGTGGGCAGGTTAAGGGAGCAAACTAGATCCTGAGGTGGTCTGCGGAGACTAGCAACAACTGGAAACCATTACCTATCTGGAGGCTGAAGATGCAAGGGGGAGGAGGTGGTGTTTCCAGGCTCAGGGCCCAGGCAGTGGAGCTGGAGCCTAAATGGTGAGATTCCCCGTGGTCTTGAGGGATGAGCTTTCTGCCAAGAGAAGTAGAACCAAGCAAGGAGAGACCAAGGAAGAAACATCCCAACTTTTCTCTTTTCCCACCCTCTAATTTCCTCCTGGTGCCTCTCAAAATCTGAACCCAAAGTGAAGCCTCTGGCAAGGAGGGTAGGGGCGTGCATGCAGGCCACTGGGGCTAGCCTCTCTGGACATGGTGCAAGGCAAAGAAGGACCAAAAAGGAAGATGGAGCAGAGGAAAGGAAAGGAACAGAGGAAAGGAGCAGAGGAAGACCACATAAAATTCCAAATTCATTAGATCATCTTCTGGTATGGTTTGCCATGTAGATACAGGGAGACAATAGGCTGGTCGGCCTGACCCATAAGTATTTTTGTTTTTTTTTCTCATTAAATGTTAATGAATTAGCATGTTGGTTTTATAAACCAGGCTTCTGTGAGCTTTATCAGAGTAATTTTTCCTGAGTTTGATAAACTCTGGGATACTGTTGGAATAGTGTTTCTGAGAAACAAATAGATTCCGGGTGTGGTAAATTTACCAAGCAAATGTCACCTTGCGCTAGATTGCATGAATAGTTCCACTGGCCTCCCTCAGACAAAAAATACACCCTAACGTCACAGTTGGATGAGCTCTACTCCTTTCAAAAGTATTACAGTTACCTCAGTTTTAGCACTCTTTGGGTGACCCAGTTGCTACTGGTACTGAATTTCTCACCCACAAACCTGTCTTTCTTGTGAACCAGATTGTATCTCTCACTACCCAACACATAGTGGTGGTTAGATCTGGAGTCCTTAGTGCGTCATATAAAGTTTTTCGAAATTTGGCTCTTGATTTCCTCTTTAGTTTAGCTTTGCACGGTATACCTTTTTTTTTTTTTTTAAGATTTTATTTATTTATTTGACAGAGAGAGACACAGCGAGAGAGGGAACACAAGCAGGGGGAGTTGGAGAGGGAGAAGCAGGCTTCCCGAGGAGCAGGGAGCCAGATGCAGGGCTCGATCCCAGGACCCTGGGATCATGACCTGAGCCGAAGGCAGACGCTTAACGACTGAGCCACCCAGGTGCCCCTATACCTTTTTTGATAACTTTACTTTCAACTTTTCTATGCCCTTATGTTTTTGACCTGTTCTTTGTAAATAGTTTATTGTTTAATTTAATTTTTAAAAATCCAGCTACATACACACACCCACCCACACACACACAGGCACACCACCACACATGTATCTATTTATAATTACATTTATTTCTCTATCTGTATATATTGAAAATTATGAGTTCACACCAAAATTTATTAATTCCAATCTGATTCTATTTTTCTCTTTCCGTATTTATGACTCAAAAGTGAGAACATTTACCCTAAATATATTTACTTATTTGACCAACGCCCCTGTTGGTACCCAGATTCCTAATGCTGCTTGTGCACCCTCCCTGGTGGATGCTCTTGGTACTACCCTGGAGCTCCAATATGTCATGCCCACCTGCCCCTCTTACATAGATCCTTGTTCTGCTTGGGCTTTGACACCCACATCCAGCTGTCTCTCTGCATGGGAACTTCTTCTGCTCAGATTCTTATTTCCCCTTGCTGGGCTGCCCCCATACGTGGACATCCTCTTCATCTTTCTTAGGTCTTGACTTCTGCAACCTGGTCCCTTACCTGTATAGACACACTCCAGTGTCCAGACAGTAATAATAGTATGGATATCCTTCTTACCTCACTTGGATTCTGATACTCCTTGGCCATACTCCCTTGTGAAGGTTCTCTTCCCCTTGTTTGGGCTCTTGAGCCTAATGCCTCATACCTGTTGGTTCTCCACACCCATGTGGGCTCCTTTATCTTTCACAGGATACCCCTCTGTTGGACACCCCACATCAGACCATCCTATTGCACAGATGTCCTTATTATCCCATTTGGGCTCTGATATCCCTTGCTGGACTCTTCTTTCATGCTGGTCCTCTTTGTACTATGCTTGAGCTGTGACCTCATATCCTGGGCCACTATTCTCTATGGATGCCCTCCTCACCCTACTTTTCCCTCCCTCAAGGCTCTGACTCCCTATGACAGGGAACCATCCTTTGGGGACGCTCTACTTACTCCACTCAGGGCTATGATGCCCCCACTCTGGGCCACCACCACTCCCCTAATCAGGGGGATGCTTACCTTGCTCTGCTTCTTCTAATGATTTTAGAACCCAGTTTTTAGGCAAGGAGAGGTAAGGAATGAAAAGAACAGGAAAGGAAAGAGGAAGGGATGACTTACATTTTAAAAAAGATCACTCTGCTATTCTGTTGAGAACAGACTAAAGTTGAGCAAGGGTTGAAGCAGGGATGCCAGGTTGGGAAGATAATAATCTCTAGGTAATATGTCAGTTGTTCTATTTAGTATGTGAGCAGTGGAGGTGAGTAGTCATCATATTCTATATTTATTGTTGAGATAGTGCCAACAGGATTTGTTGATGGAATGAGTGGTTATGGGGTGCAAAGAATCTAGGATCACTCCAAGGTTTCTGTCCTGAACCAGAAGAGAGATGGAGTTGCAATTCATCAGAATGGGGATTACTTGGAGAGGAGTAGGTTTAAGGATTAGAAATCAAGATTTCAGGTTTTGGCATATTAAATTTGAGATGCTTTTAATCATCCAAGTGGAAATATTATGTATCAGAGACAAGAGTTCAGGGGAGAGAATGGGGTTGGGGGTCATGAAGGTATATATGGAATTTATAGACTTGAGCTCACCTAGGAATGAGTACAGATAGAGAACAGAAGAGGGCTTAGTACTCCAACATTTAAAGTTTTGAAAGATAAGAAAAAAATCACCAAATAAGAATAGTCCCTAAAGTAGGAAAAGAACCAAGAGGGAGTGATGTCTCATAAGCCAACGGAAGAAAACGTCTCAGGAAGAAAAAAATGCTGCTGACCCAGTAGACAGTAAAACTGGTGATTCAGAAGAGAGTAGGAGAACTGTAGAAGCCATGACCTTGATTTAAATGAGAGCAGATGGGAGCCATGTTCAAGTGGAGGAGTTGGTCCCCGATGGGACCATGGGCAGTTCACCGTTTCCAACAGGCAGGAAGGCAGGGGAGATAGAGTAGTAGAAGTGGGGGATGGAGGAGAACATGTGGAAGGTACTGATGGCTTCTATTTTCTGATAGCTTCTATATTCTCCGTGAAGTTGGAACTAAGGCCCAGAAGTGAGAGAGAGGAGGGCGAAGAAGTGTTTGTAGTTCAGAGAGGTGTGAAATAGATTTCTAGGACAGTAGAACTGTGAAAGGACTACAGAAATGAGACTTTCCAGGCAGTATCAGGGGATCTTTGTAGGTAACTGGAAATAAGTGCTAAGTGAGACCTATTGTATGGTGGTTTGCTTGTCTCTAGCCACATTGGGTTACTCAGGCTAGACACAGAGTAGGCGGAGAGTTGGATTTTGGTAGAATAGAGATCTGTGAGACGGGCAAGGGAGTTGACTTTGAAGAACCTAAAAAATACTAGGTTACTAAATGTTGCTCATGTAAAGCTATCAGGTTTTTTAAAAAAAATTTTTAAAGTTTTATTTATTTAAGTAATCTCTATACCCAATGTGGGGCTCAAACTGAGGACCCCGAGATCAAGAGTTGCATGCTCTTCTGACTGAGCCAGCTAGGAGTTTTGTATTAAATTAGTAGATTAGAATGCTCTTTAAAATTAACATGTTAGTCTTTTGGCAAATATTAACATTTTCAGATTTGGCTAAAAAAACAAAATAAAACATAACGCTCCCTAGCTCTATCTATATTGTTGCAAATGACGAGATTTTGTTCTTTTTTTTATGGCTGAGTAATATTACATTATATATAAACCAGTCAGAGAAAGACAAATACCATATGATTAAAATTTTAGTCTTGTGTGAAATCAGTTGATTTACTCATTCATCAAATGTTGTCTATATATGTGCCAGGGTCTACGTTAAAGCACTGGGGACACACAGATGAATGAGACATGATCTTTACTGGTTTGGGGCTTGTATTTTTTTATTCGAAAAATAAAATTAAGAGTCTTTAGAGTAACTATGAGACAGAATCCTAAATGCTAATAGGTGATAGGAATCATAGGGAGGATTCTAGATCTGACTTACTGAGCGCTTATTTCAGTTCTTCTATGTAGTAGCTATGTGAACTCCAGAAAGTAATTGAACTTTTCTCAGTTCCCATGTTATACAATGGGCATAATAGTATCTTCTTTACAGAGGTGTTACTAGGATTATGCTATTTAATGCTATTTTAGAAACTTAGTGGTGTTATTAGCACATGATGAGTACTCAATAAATATTAGCTATTATTGTTATTATTACTACAAACGTATACAAAGTGTTTGGTGAGTGCCTAAGAAGAAGCAACTAACTGAAGGCATAATTACCCAAGGAGCTTGTTCCTTAAATGGTAGGTTTGCAAAGCAATATGCCTACTCAAATGATCGTGCATTAGAGATGACCTCACTAATAAATTTATGAAGTTTTATTATAAAAAATGGGCAATCAAATATTTACATGACACAAAGAAATTTTAGGGGCGAGATAATGGATGAGCACACAAGGTGGGCATAGCCATGGGAACTGCGCAGAGGCTGGGCAGGAACTGAGAAGCAATCAAAGTGATGTGGCAAATGGACCAATGGAAATTTCATGAGTGATACTAGGAAACCGAGAACTGAAATTTCCACTGACCAACTGTTCTTTTCACCCCAGGCATTTTCAGTAATGCAATTTTGGCTTTTGTAAGTTGAGTTTGAGATCTGTTTCTACCACATCAGAGGAGGCATGTATTCAGCATTGATAAATGATCCATCAAGTGTTCATGTCTTGTTATGCATCTGAAATAGTCTTTAAAATAGTTTATTGAATTCCCTTTTCCTAGTGTGGTAGCAAAGTCATTTTAGAGCCTCCCTTCTAAAATGGTTAGAACAAGGGCGCCTGGGTGACTCCGTCGTTAAGCGTTTGCCTTCGGCTCAGGTCTTGATCCCAGGGTCCTGGATTGAGCCCCGCATCAGGCTCCCTGCTCTGCAGGAAGCCTGCTTCTCCCTCTCCCACTCCCCCTGCTTGTGTTCCCTCTCTCACTGTCTCTCTCTCTCTGTCAAGTAAATAAATAAAAATCTTTAAAAAAAAAATAAAAAAATGGTTAGAACATTTCATCAATCTAGCTCATATAACTGTAATAGCTATTACTTATTTAGTCCTCATTATGTGTTTTACTAAACACTTGTCTGTGTGTGTGTGTGTAAAGTTTTCTTTAATCCTTACAATAGCTTTGTTAAAAAGGCATTTTCATATCCACTTGACAAATGAAGGAAATGAGGCCTAAACGGTTAAACAGCCTGTCCATGGGATGGACACCTGGGGCAGGGATGAAAGCAGGATTTGAATGCATGTTGGCCTGACTCCAGGATCTATGTGTGTTCTATGACTCAGAAGCATTTTTCAGGAGGTTAGTTTTTATCAATTAAAATGGCATAAAAGCACCTTTCCAGCTGATCTTTGTGTCATAATTTTCTTTTCTCAGTAGTACCAAGTATTTCATAAAGGGATTTAAGATGTTGTTTGGGGATCATCTGATAGTGTTGTTGTTTGCACATCCAGCCTGCTAGCCCCGAAGCATCGGAGGATTACAAAATCGTCACATACTCTGTGTATTCTATTTCTAATCAGATCCTTCTGTGATGTGGCCCATAGAGAAAGCAGTGGTGCCAGAGAAGGTTTGTAAATCCAGTTTATGAATCTTGGGAATGTCTCATTTTTCATTCAGCTTTGATATCTAAATATTGTCATTGTTCTGGAACATCCGCATTAAGGGTCCTGAAGAACACACTTCTCAGTCTGATACAAGTTAACTCAATATTACCTTAACCCAGGCTGGCCCTCAGTCAAATGCTTTTATGATGTCACTCGCTTGTGGAACCAGCTGACACACATTGCCTATTAATTTTTAGGGCTGTATTCAATCCTTTATTTCCTCGGCCTGGAGGCAATGTAGAATTGGGATACTCAGTAAGAAGGATGGAAGATGAAACAGAGCATCATCTGAGTGTGTCAAGTACAGGAGATGTATACTTCTTAGACATATCAGGGAAGGTCAGGTAGACAGGTTCTGGGTAGAGCTGTTGATGATTGACAATGTCACACCTGAACTTGACCATGAGTTGGTTTTTTTTTAAGATTTTATTTATTAGAGAGAAAAAGAAGACAGAAAGAATGCACGTGAATGGGGGAAGGAGCAGAAGGAGAGGGATAAGCAGACTTTGCGCCGAGCGTGGAGCCCCATGTAGGGCTCCATCCCACAATCCCGAGATCATGACCTGAACCAAAACCAAGAGTCAGCCTTTAACTGATTGAGCCACCCGGGAGCCTCTTGACCAAGAGTTTTAAAAAAATCTTTGTATTCAGGAAATTTTCAAACATCCATAAAAGCAAAGATAATTAGTACTGAACTCCAATATGTACATCACTCAGCTTCAACAATTGTCAACAATTTGCCAGTTTTATTTTATCTCTGCCCCCATGCCTTGACTTGTTTCCCTTTTCCACCAAGGCCTGGGAGCAAATTCCAAACTTTACATCATTTGATCTATAAATACTTCAGTATGTATTGCTAACAGATAAGGGCTTAAAAATATCATCACAATACTATTGTCTACCTAATAAAAATAACATCAATTCCTTAATATAATCTAACACCTAAAATCATTGAAAAATTTCCCAGTTTTCTCAAAAATATCTTTTATAGCTGGCTTATTGGAAACAAAATTTAAATAAGGCCTAATTTACAATTACTTGAAATGTCTGTTAAATTTTCTTCAATCTGTAACAGGTTCTCTTCCCCGCCACACCCTTTTCCACTGATGCCATTAATTTGTTGAAGACACCAAGTCCTGATGCTATTGAATGTCCCTCACTCTGGATTTGGCTGACTGTGTCTTCATGGCATCCTTTAGTCCGTTCCATTGTCCCACATACTTTCTGTAAATTGCATGTTAAATTGGGAGACAATAATATTCAAATTAAAAAAATTGAGACTACTTCATAGGAGGTGCTGTGTACCTATTGCATCACACGAGGAGGCACATGATGTCAAGTTGTCTTACTCTTAATGATGCTAACACTGGTGAGTGTGTTCAGGTATTTTCAGCCTGAGTCCCAGCTTAAAGGTTCCCAGCAACATTTACCTAATGGTGTTAGCAGCCATCAATGATGATTGTGTAGTTCTGTCACTCTTTTTACAAGAGAGTTGGTATTCTTGCCCTCATCAAGTTGGTTGCCCTCAGAGTTTGGATAAGTAGTTAATTATTTCCCTATATTATTGGTTTATTATTTCAGAATGAGTTGGTGCCCCAGAAGTTCAATGGTGACTGAAGAGGTGATTGTTGTAGTTTTCTTTTAGTATTGATAAACTCATGGATTTTTATATATTTGATGTATGTGTTGTTTTTTTTTTTTAATTCCAGTATAATTAATGTACAGTGTTATGTTCGTTTCAGATGTACAATTAGTTTCAGGTGATTCAACAATTCTATACATTACTCAGTGCTCATCATGATAAGTGTACTCTTCATCTGCATCACCTATTTCACCCACCTCCCCTCTGGAACCATCAGTTCGTTCTCTATATTTGAGTCTGTTTTTTTGTTTATCTCCTTTTTCCTTTTTTTTGTTTCTTAAATTCCACATATTAGTGAAATCCTATGTATTTGTCTTTCTCTGACAGACTTATTTCACTTACCATTATGCTCTTTAGCCCCATCCATGTTGTGGCAAATGACAAGATTTCATTCTTTTTTATGGCTGAGTAATATTCCATTGTATATATTTACCATATCTTCTTTTTTTTTTTTAAAGATTTTATTTATTTGACAGAGAGAGACACAGCGAGAGCAGGAACACAAGCAGGGGGAGTGGGAGAGGGAGAGGCAGGCTTCCCGCGGAGCAGGGAGCCCGATGCGGGGCTTGATCCCAGGACCCCAGGATCATGACCTGAGCCGAAGGCAGACGCTTAACGACTGAGCCACCCAGGTGCCCCTTTTTTACTACATCTTCTTTTTTTTTTTTTTTAAGATTTTATTTATTTATTTGAGAGAGAGAGAATGAGAGAGAGCACATGAGAGGGGGGAGGGTCAGAGGGAGAAGCAGTCTCCCTGCCGAGCAGGGAGCCCGATGCGGGACTCGATCCAGGGACTCCAGGATCATGACCTGCGCCGAAGGCAGTCGCCCAACCAACTGAGCCACCCAGGCGCCCTACCACATCTTCTTATACAGTCATCTATTGATGGATACTTGGGTTGCTTCTATAATTTGGCTATTGTAAATAATGCTGCAATAATTAACACAGGGGTGCATATATCTTTTTGAATTACTGTTTTTGTATTTTTTTGGTAAATAGCCAGTGATAGAATTACTGAATTATATGGTAATTCTATTTTTAATTTTTTGAGGAATCACCATATTGTTTTTCACAGTGGCTGTACCAGTTTGCATTCCCATCAACAGTGTACGAGGGTTCCTTTTTCTCCACATCTTGGCCAACTTGTTCTTTCTTTTTTTTTTTGATGCTAAAAATTTCTGTGCTTTGTGAGAGGCCTCTTCAGCCAGTGGGCTCATTTGAGTTCATTTCTATGTCCTTATGGCATGTCCCCAGTGTTATCTGACAGCTTTCTTGACCTCTGGCATGACAAGTTCCCAGGCTCATCTTGTCTATTACTTGCCCAACCTAGAAAGTGATGTTTAGAGATCTGGGTGTTAGGTGTGCTCATTACTATTGACTTGTCATTTTTCCCAGGCCCTTTCAGAGGTACTTAATAAATATTTATTTTTTAGAAAGAGAAAGTAAATTATGAATTCATTGTATTTCATATTCAAATGTAAGATTATAGGGTTTTTATTTAATCACTTTTATATTATTATTATTATTATTATTATTATTATTATTATTATTATTTTTAAAGTAGGCTCCATGCCTAGCATGGAGCCCAGTGTGGGGCTTGAACTCATGACCCTGAAATCAAGACCTGAGCTGAAATCGAGAGTCAGACACTTAATCAACTGAGCCACCCAGGTACCCCAAGCACTTTGATTTTACAGGTACACCTCTTTTCTCTTCTACTGAAGCTTGATTTCTAATCACATTAATATATTACTTATTTACTTTATCCAAATAAATGTAATATTGGAGTTATATATAACAGTTTCAAAATAATAATGATATTATCACTACTAACAATAAGACATTTAAATGTAGTTTAAGATTTTTTTCTTTGTGTCCTTCGGATATATTCCTCTATTGATGTATAATACAAATACTACATTTTAAGATAATTGAAACAATCCTTCTATCTGTGGTTATGCCATTAATTTCATATTTGGTTAGGCTTTTATTGATTGATTGATTTCTTATTTTTAGGTTTCTTTTTAATTTGGAGATTGCTTTTCAAAAAATATTTCTGTTCTTGGTTATGAGAAACATTTACATGTCCAAAATCAAATCCCCAAAACAAGGTATATTCAGGTAAATCTGGCTTCCATCCCTGCTCCCTTCCCCGTTTGTTCCTCTCACCAACAAGTGACCTTTTTTTTTTTTAGTTTTTAATTTGTTTTATTTCTTTTCAAAAATATAAATAAATACAAATATACATTTGTGTATTCTGGATAAAGGGTACCATACTCTAAAAACTATTCTGGATCTTGTTTTTCCCTTTTAATATATTTTGGACTTTTCCCATAGCCTTGAGAAGGGATTACATTGACCAACTTTTAAATTTTAACCCATGTTGTGAGTGGTAAATGGTACATTGCAGTTTTGATTTACATTTCTCTTATTATAGGTGAGACTGAGCAGATATCCACTTAAACAGGATCATTTGCATTTCATTTTGTACAAAGCATTGGTTCTCAACTGCAGGTGATTTTGCTCCCTGGGGACATTTGGCAATATCCAGACACATTTTTTGTTGTCACAACTGGAGGGCAATGCTATTGGTTTCTCACAGACAGATCTTATAGTTTACAAGGCATCCTCTCACGACAAAGGATTATCTGCCTGAAAATGTCAGTAATGCCAAGGTTGAAAAACTCTACTGTAAGTATATCTATTGATTATTTCTCATATGAAATTTTATTTCTTGTTTCTTCCTCATTGTTAGAAATGCTCTGTGGGGTTTGTTGTCATTGTTCACAACGATTGATACTCCCACCTATTGAACTTATTCCCATGAGACTTGTTTTGGTCTGTAGAGCAGGGACTGAAGTCCATTCTCAGTAGATGCTTTAAAGAACCAGCCTATGGTTGGACATGCCCTTCTCTTGCCTCTGCAATTGGGAAAGCGTAGGTGGAGATGGCGCCTCCATCAGTTTGGGTCTCCGAGGCAATATGATTATAGAGCTTCCCGCTGACCAATAATGGACATGCAGTGTGAGTGAGAAATAATGTTTGATGCCGCTGAGATTTTTCAGGTTGTTTGTTACTACAGCAAAATCTAATCTATTTTGGTAGATATAATCTTTTCATATTGAGGATATTATTAACGCTTTGTGATACAAAGTGCAAATACTCTTAGTTTGTCATGTGTGTTTTTACTTTGCTTATGGAGTCTTTGCCTTCTAAAAAATTGTTATTTTTAAATTTGTAGAGAATGTAGTCAAATATATCAAAGTGTGAATCCAACTCTCACACCAAGTGAATTAGGGATCTAAATATGATAATAATATTTGTATATAAATACTATTATTTATAATAGTATTTTAATATTATATTAATAATATTTAATAATTATTATAATGTAATAATAATATAAATAATAATATTATTATATTTTGGGTATTGTGGACATTGCTACTATAAATATTGGGGTGCAGGTGCCCCTTCGAAGCATTAGGTTTGTATCCTTTGGATAAACAGTGCAATTGCTGGGTTGTAGGGTAGCTCTCACACCTGCCCTGGGCTGAGGTCAGGCTGCTCCATGGGTCTCTTGAGCCCTCACCTGCCACAGAGCATCCCAGGTGAGATACAGCCCATGTACAAAGCCATAGGCTAAAGCCTGTGGAGTTGTTTTTTATTTATTTATTTATTTATTTATTTATTTATTTATTTATTTATTTTATTCTTATGTTAATCCCCATACATTACATCATTAGTTTTAGATGAAGTGTTCCATGATTCATTGTTTGTGCATAACACCCAGTGCTCCATGCAGAATGTGCCCTCCTCAATACCCACCACCAGGCTAACCCATCCTCCCACCACCCTCCCCTCTAGAACCCTCAGTTTGTTTTTCAGAGTCCATCGTCTCTCATGGTTCATCCACCCCTCCGATTTCCCCCGCTTCATTCTTCCCCTCCCGCTACCTTCTTCTTCTTCTTTTCTTAACATATATTGCATTATTTGTTTCAGAGGTACAGATCTGAGATTCAACAGTCTTGCACAATTCACAGCACTCATCATAACACATACCCTCCCCAATGTCTATCACCCAGTCACCCCATCCCTCCCACCCCACCCCCACTCCAACAACACTCAGTTTGTTTCCTGCGATTAAGAATTCCTCATATCAGTGAGATCATATGATACATGTCTTTCTCTGTTTGACTTATTTCACTCAACATAATACCCTCCAGTTCCATCCACGTCGTTGCAAATGGCAAGATCTCATTCCTTTTGATGGCTGCATAATATTCCATTGTATATATATATGTGGAGTTGTTTTTAAGAATCAAATTTAACCATTTTCATAATTGGTCCCCAGAGGGAGGGAGAGTGCCCACTTGCCTCTTCTAGACTTATCTTCTCCATTTGTGGTTTCCATGTCACTGTTCATAGAAACGGTACAGCCCAGCATCCTCAATCTTTGCCCTCTCCGGCAGCCTCATCACAGCACTGTGCCTCCCCCTGCTGCCCAGGCATGCCATTTCCAAGGGCAGGAGGCAGCTGTCTCCTGCAGCCCATCTTTGCTGTGACTGTCTTAGGTGATGAGTAACCTCCTCCACCTTTCCGCCCAACAGCTTCCTATCCCTGTCCTGCTACCTGGTCCAGAGTCTGGGACCTACTTTGTTTCTTTGTTATGTATGAACTTGTTTAATGAAAATAAATATCTCCCAACCTTTAGAAAAGAGAAGAAAGTAAAATAAGATAAAATAAAAGTATGCCTTGGATTATTACCATTTCGATAAGGCAAGAAATGTTTCTTATTGATTTTTTTTTAATTAGTGGAAAATCTGCATCCTTACTCTATTGCAAACTCGCCACAACACCCTGGACTCTCCTCCAATTAATCTGTAACCAAATTTTCCCTTTTGGAATAAAGAGAACAGATTTTGTTTGAGATTTTGGATTGAGGGATGAGAGGAACTGTAAAATGCAAGCCAGTGGGATGCTATTCTTCAACTCCTCTTGGTTAGTTTACATATTTTATAAACAGTTTCTCCTTAACATTTTCCTCTCTCAAAGCACATAATCTCTTTTTCAATTCTTGTCTCATATTACATTGCATGAGACAAATTCTCCACAGTACAGAACATTCTGAAAAATTGCTAGAAAATAATATGAGATATAATAGGAAGGCAGCTATGCTAACCACTATACCACCAACGCAATATGAGATATAATAGGAAAACTGAGACCATATATTCTTAATTACATACAATCAAACGTATATAAAGAGCACAAACCTAGCCTAATATTGTTTGTGAAACTGGGGTAAATGTAATCCTGTAGGAATTAACCACAGATTACAAGGTTTATAAATGGGTGTTCCTGTGAACCATTTCTGGTTTTAAAATTATCAACACAAGTGAAATTATCACTGGCAAATAGTTGTGGTGTAACCTGAATCCAGGACATTAAGCATTAATATTTTACCCATTTTTTTTTCCTGCAAACACAAAGCTTCCTCCCTAAGTTGGTTTTGCAAAAGCAGTAGATATGCTTTAAAGTAGAAAATAATGGTTGCTTTTTGCTGCTATTTTATTTTTTAATTGACAGTTTCTACAAATAGCTTTTTTAATTAAAAAGAAAAAATTGCAAATACGAGTTTGCTCTCCCCACGTTGTTTGAAGAAGTGATGTGTAGGGCAGCATAGTTATGATTTTAAGCATGGACCTTCGAGTGATGCTGCTAGGGTCAAATCCTGAGTCTGCTTAGGAGCCAGGTCTCTGGCTATGTGACTTGGACAAATCAATAAGCCAATTAATCATAGTTTTGACTTAATAGGGTTGACACAAAGATTACATAACTTTTTAAATGCTTAGAGCAATGTCTAACAAATAGTAAGCTCCATAACTCTTTGATAAATTTTTGAAAAAGTTTATGTACTCCACTTTACTGTCTTTCTCGGCATCTTGGTTCAGATGAAATTAAGTCAAAACCAACATAATAAAAGATGTCTTCAGGTAGGGGTCGGAATGAAGGGAGAGAGCCGACGCTAGGAAAGGCACAGTCTAGTATGCTTGCCGTAGTAATGGTGGAGGGATTTACAGGCTGATTTTTCTCAGATGAATCTCAAGTCTTTCCACCATCTGGTGAACCTACCTCTTTCCATCCACTGAGATGTTTTCTGAGTCTGCCCACTAGTAAGAAATTGGATTCTGCAAAGCTTGCAGTGGAGACAGCTCAATTTGCTGCCTCTGAAGGAAAGCCTGGGGAGCAGAAACCACCGTAAAATCAAGACAAGTCAGCAGATAGGCTGTTCCTTTAAAAATAGAGTTAACCCTGTCTACTGATACCCTGCTTAATGGAATCTTCAACCACTTCCCATTTCGTAGAATACTTGTTCCGTACTAGTTAACTAGCACTTTTTACTGAAGCTCAAATCCATATGCAAACTATGAATACTTGGAAATAGAGGTAATGGGAGTGTCTGTCTTTTGAATTATATTGGACTCAAAGGAAAATGAGAAACAATACAACTCAGCATCCATTTTCCATGCTTCCTTTTCATGCAACTCCCAAAAGAGAAACAAAACACCCTTCACGCAGAGGGATATTTTTCTCTCTAGTCCTTGGTCTCCACTAATAGCCCTGCAGTTCATGCTCAGGAGACCACAAAGAGTGAAATTAAATGAAACTCAGGCAACGGTGTGCAGGAGTACAGATGGCATAATGAATCCTTAGGGCCATTACACAACTGTTTACTTTCATAGAAAATTCTGTCTATGCTTGTGGGGAGGATTTAGTAACATAAAGTACTCATATAAGAGGAAGTGCATGCTAGAGCCAGTTGAGGCAAAATGTCTCCTGCTATGACTCCTAAAAGACACGAAGTCTACATGGATTGTATCTATCTCATAGCGTTCCCTACTTAACCCTTTTCCTTTATTTGTTCATTCATTTATTCAACAAATGTTATTTAGCACTTATTATGTGCTATGCACTCTTCCAGGGTCTGGGGATATTGTGGAGGATGAGGCATGAAGCTTACATTCTAACAGAGGAAAATATATAATTATGTAATGTCAGGTAGTGATCAGGGATTTGAAGATAAGTATAGCAAGGTAGGTGGCTATTTTAAGTATGATAATTAGGGAAGGTTTCTCTACAGAGAGGATGTTTAAGCAGAGGCTTGATTAGAGTATAGGAGGAAACCAAGAACTTCTGGAGAAGGGTTCAGGAATTAAGAATGCTAGGGGCAAGGGCGCCTGGGTGGCTCAGTTGGTTAAGAATGCTAGGGGCAAAGGTCAGTAGTTGGAGGCTTCTTGGTGCAGTGAGGAACAACAAGAAAGAGAATTTGGTTAGTGGGGTGAGTGTATGGAGAGTGTCAGTTAATGAGATTGGAAAGGTGGCCAAGGACCAGATTATGTAGAACGTGGCTGGCCATGGACTTTGTTCTTTGTATGAATAGAAGTTGATGGAAGGTTCTGAACAAGGGAATGAAATAAAATGACTTACTATTTTCACAATTCATTGGCTGCTATGTGAAAAGTGGACTGTAAAGGGCAGGAGTGGAAGCACAGAGACCAGCTGGGGACCACTGCATGGTTATAGGTGGTGATAAGGGATCAGGAGAGGGACAAGGGAATAGAAAGCATGTATGCATGATCCCTCACTGGTGTTCTATTTGGAGTAAGCTTTGTGTACTCTTAGCTCTATAGATTAAGCTTTTATATATATCTCCATGTACTTTCCTTCCAATTGCATAGTACTGTTTTAACTGGGCAAAGACAGAACATGAAACAAATCCCCATCAACAGAGAAATGGTTGATTAAACTCTGGCAAACACTTACTACAAACTATTAAGCAACCTTTAAAAGGAATGAGCTAAATTAATATTTGGAGGGATTAAGTTTTTATATATCTCCATTGTACTTTCCTTTTAATTGGATAGTACTGTTTTAAGTGGGAAAAAAAAACCCCAGAAAATAAAATGAATTCTCATCAACAGAGAAATGGTTGATTAAATTCTGGCAAACATTTACTATGACCTATTAAGCAACCATTAAAAGGAATGAATTAAATTGATATTTGGAGGGATTTCCATGATACACTTTTTTTTTTTAAGATTTTCTTTATTTATTTGAGAGAGAGCAAGAGTGCAAGAGTGAGAGTGAGAGAGAGAGAGGGCACAGAGGGAGAGGGAGAAGCAGACTCCTCACCCAGCAGAGAGCCCAACATGGGGCTCGATCCCAGGACCCTGAGATCATGACCTGAACCGAAGGCAGATGCTTAACCAACTGAGCCTCCCAGGTGTCCCTTCCATGATATACTCTTAAGTGAGAAAAAAACAAAACAAAGCAATATGTATGTATGTAGCCTCATTCTTGAAAAACAAAGAGAATTCCCAACACCTATATTAGTATATATATATATATATATCAAATTATGTATATATATACATATATTTTTATACATGTGTTTATGAATATATGAGCATGCAGAGGATTATAAAAATATACATGCAGGTTGTTAACAGATTGTTAACAGTAGTTACTTGGCCAAGAGCAGATAGGCTTTAAGTACTTAAGCAACATCTATAAACTTTAATGGCAGAAACCCTGAAGTAAGGATACAACCGAGTACAAACCAGATGGAATAAGCCTGCTGTGGGATACAGAGTAGAGGATCTCGAATTGTACCTGCATGAGACCCTCTGTCACAGTAATTAAGGGTTATTACCAGTTCCTCAGGGAGGAGGAATTGGAATTGGATAGCAAAACCAAATGTAAATTTTTTATGTGGAATTTTATACAATTATGCATGGTAAAGTGTATAAAATTCTCATTTAAAAAGTTTTTTGGGCATAAATTGATCTAAGAAAAGATTGAATTCACAGTCCTTTGCATCTTTAGTATATGCGTGATGTAAATGTACTTCTGAGCACGTTAAAGAATGAAATAAGTCAATGACTTCACAATGGTGCATACGCAGGCATGCGTGTGTGTTCAACCATCTTGAATGGCCAAGTAGAAAAAAAGATGTACAGGTTGCTAAAGACAGACTTCATCCACTTGTCTGCAATCTGCTCGAGAGAGAGGTGTGACCATACTAGGTACAGTTTTCTAAGCCAACATCATATACCTTACCTTGGGGAACTTTTCTCCTCTATATTTTTGACCATCAACCAATAATTTTGTAATGAAACCTGTGTTTAAGCAAGAACATTTGGTCTCTGTAGTAACATTTGGTAATTAAAACAATTCCTTTATTTGAACCTCCGTCACTGTGACGATGACTACACTTCAGAGGCATTCTGGGAAGAGGAGTGATTTCTTCACCTCCTGAACTCTAGTGTGTGACCATCATGGAGAGACTTCTCATTCTGGCTAGTATGGCTTGACCTACATAGCTCCCCAAGTTGAACATTTGACAGGTTAGTTCACTAGTAACCAAATGGTCCTTTTAACAAGCTTTGCTGATCACTGAGCTGTATTTCTTCATCTGCTTTGACTTTTAAAATGATTATATGTGAGTAGTATCTCATGGGAGATTGAGGAAAAGGAAGAGTTTTTTTTTTACCTTTTAGAAAGGCTGTTCATTCAGTTTTTAAAAAATTGCCAGAAAACCCCATTGTTTACAAATTTTTCCATTGTGTTCTGTTTATTTGCCAAGAAAAATCTTGCACCATACCAACTTGTTTTAGTAAAACAAATGGCTCCTTTCACAATACAGCTCAGCATATTTGTATATTTACATGAGTTTTCCAGCATGCTTTGGGAGGAAAGATTCAGCTACATTTGTACATGTTTTGTTTTCCCTTGTGTGTAAGCTTTGACCTCCCAAACTAGCTCCCAGTGAACCCACAGGCCATGTATTAGTTGTAGGCATTTTGCTAAGCCCTCAGTTGGATAGAGTTTTGCTGGATCCCTTGAAACAAATAGGATGTTTTCACGGATCTTGAACTAGTTTTAATATCTGGGTGAATTAGGAGTGAAAAAATGACTGGGACTGTGCCCCTTGAGCCCCACCTTCCTGGGAAGACATGAAGCTTATTGACACTTTGTTGGCCATTATTTAATTTGTGTAGCCTATCAAATAGCAACTTGCAACAGACTCATAAACATGGTACCAGCCTATTCAGCTTGTCTGGACTGGAGATCTGGTGCTCTCCATTTGGCCTTCTATGCTTCGCTGATTTTATTTCTTAATAATTTCATGGTTGGTCTATAAGTAGGCTAAGAAAAAATTTTTCAGAGGTTTCAAATAATTTATAATTCATATGGTGTATTTCTTCAAGGGGGTGAAAGATTTTCAACAACTCACACTTCTGAAACCTTGGCACTTGCTCATTGCGTGATCTTGGACAAATTACTTCACTTCCCTCACTTTTGGTTTCCCCCTTTTGTGAAATGTGGGTTTATAAAACCAATTTCATAAACCTATTGTGAAATAGGTTGAAATGAAATAACATAATAAACCATCTAGTATGGTGTCAGGCACATCAGCAGGTCTTTTGGAAATAAGAACTGTGGCTGTGATTATTGGTGTTAGGATTCACTGTGGTTAGGATGATGTAGGTTATGTCTGCTGCCACGGATACATGGACAGGTGACTGACTCTCAGTAACAGTGAAGGACACATAGGCAGGTCGTTAATCTGGTTCTTGATGCACCAAGCAGGCCTCTGGAAATGAAGTGAGAGGTTCTGCAGGCGTGCTTCAGCAGTTCTGACCCTCCCAATAAAAAGAGTGTTTTATTCATAGCAAGGAGAATTTGGCCATCTTCTGTGACATCTTGGTTTGGGCTGGAACCAATCTTGAGGAAGTTTTGGAAATCTCAGTTCCACACTGTGAAATGAAGCATGATGTTTCCAATGACACCACTCAGCACATTGATGTTCCCTGGAGCATGCACCACACTGGTGCCAAGACAAAGGCCAATAAAATCCACCTATGCCTTAGGACGAAAACTGTAGCCCAAAAGGTTGCCAGTGTTTTGACCAGTATAGAAAGGTCCAAGATAAAGTAGCATAAAAGATGTCAAGTGGAATTTTAAAGCAGTTGAACTTCTCTCTAGGTCCAGTTTCCTAATGTCCTGTTTGGTCATTGAGAAAGCAGCCATCAGGGAAGGGCCTGTGCAGTTCTCAAGTCTTTGCCACTCAGGGGAAAAGTGAAAGCCATTCATGATTTTGGAAATCACCCTGCCATGTCAGAACATGTCATGCATAGGATTCTTTTTTCTTTTTTTAAAGATTTTATTTATTCGAAAAAGAGAGAGAGCGTGAGCGAGCACGAGCAGGGGGGACGGGCAGAGGGAGAACAGGCTCCCCGCTGAGTAGGGAGCCCGATCCCAGGACCCTGGGATCATGACCTGAGCTGGAGGCAAACGCTTAACCGCATAACCGACTGAGCCACCCAGGTGCCCCCATGCATAGGATTCTTGAAGAGAGTACTTCCACAAATAGTGAATCCTAGGTGCTAACCTCACAGTGCAGAGTAATAAATCATCCACACTGTGGAGGAATATTGACTGTTCTTTTGGCAAAGGATGTAATTCCCTCCTTTCTCCACCCCCTCCCCCCTTATTCCAGTGATTTTTCTTCCATAGATGTGCAAGAAACTGCTCTCCAGCCAACAGAGAGCTGGGTCCAGATTACAAGTGTCATTTGATGGTGTCACTGCTCATCTGTCAATGTCATGAAATACTAGGATATCAGCTTTCAGGAGACAAATCCTGAATACTTCAACGTGGGGGAAATTTCCATGCCATGGTCCCTAACAGATAAATGTAAACTCCCCATCAAGCCACTCTTTCAGGTTAGCTTGAATATTTAGGAACTTGGGGACGAAAACGGCAACAGAGCTTCTTGGTCAGAGCATGTGAAAGTGTTTGCTCCAGTGTGAACAAAGTCCACCTGTTTTTGGCACTGAAGGCCGCCTGACAGAGACTTCTATAGTCTTCATTGGAAGACTCACTGTCAGAGCCCTCCAAACCTATGGCCTCATTCTATGAGCAGTGCTTTTGTTACCTGTGGATTTCGTAATTTATAGTTAACAATAATAGGAATCATCTGTGATACGGCCCTAGCAAGACAAAGGACATAACATGAATCTTATTTACTGACTTCCTTTCTCCCTCTCATTTTCCATCCCCTTAGTTTTTCTTTGATTTTTTTTCCCCATATGTGTTTTAAAGTTATTTTATCTGGCTCTATTATAAGTTTCTTTTGAAGCTGCTTTAAATCCTTTCTGGAATAAGTCACACTACCAACAAACAAATAAAAAACAAATATTCATTTGTAATAATTGGACCACCCAGTTGAAATATGCTGGTAGTTTTTCTCCTTGAAAGGGTAATAGCATTGTTGTTTATTTCATCATTCCCCCTTCCTTTCTTTGAAACCATTATCCTGTGGCTTTGAAAATTCCCGTGGAGGAACAAATAGTCCATTTGCTTCTAGAATTGCCAGCAAGTTCATAAGGAAATTGTATCAGAGGTAACTTGTGTATAAGGAACAAAAATGTATTTTTTTTTTCCTTTTCTGCCTTTCCTGAAGCCCTACAGGTCGAGACCTTGATCATACCTTAGTAGGTATTACATCGCTCAGGCAACTGACTGTTGGACAAGTTCTTCATCCTTCCATGAATGATGCCACAGCTCATCATGTCAAACTGGGAGCTGTCACTTGCCCGAATGTGGAATGGGTTGCAAAATGATGAAAACAGTACACCAATTTGGCAGATTTCAGGAAATGGCAAAAATTACAACGTGGTCTCTTTATTAACTATTTTAACATTCACTTAAATTCAAGAAGAGGAAAGGGAGAAAAATGATTTACACGCCAGAGATTAGGGTTGTAGAAGGAAAATGGAAATTGCAGAGGGTTCTCTCTTAGGTCATCTGCCAGACACCTGTAGAATTGCATTTCAATTATGTGTCTGGGTCAGGTAAAAACTGGCTGGTTTCTGACAATGGTCTTTCGGACGGGACATCACTGAGGAGGCAAGATGCTCAAGAGGTTAATGTTCATTTCCTATGAAAGGAACTGAGGATGTCAAAGTAAATTGGAAAGGATAGAATCTGGGCAGGCATCTGGGGCTTGGCTCACACTTCAGGAAAACGTTGTGTCTAGTGATTGCCCACAATTACAAAAAGCAGAGGAAGGGGGCCCCACTTGACAACAATTGAATTTCAGGAAGTTTTGCTATTGAACCAACATCAGGAGATGGATTTTCTTTTGAAAAAGTTCTCAATAAAAGTCAAGTCTTCCCTGAATTCATTATTCTAAAGACATCTGCATTTGAAAAATACTTAAAATTCTTCTCATATCAATGGATTTAAATGTTATTCACTAGTAATTCTTTGGGTCTTTGAAGCTTTTAGCTGAAGTTTTGGTTTATGACTCAGTGTTACCTTATGTTATTGACTATCTGTTGCTATCTTTCATGTCAGGAAGCTCTTCATCGACTGAAACTATTTGTTACGATATGCCATGCATTCCTCTGAAAAGAAAAATTATTTTCATGTGACTTGCTTCATCCATCCAAGCTTGTTTATTTATATTCATTTTAGAATACATCATAAGAGAGGGGGCAGTATAGATAGTATATATGAAATACCAGGATAGACAATTTGATTGATTTTTCTTATATTCTGTCCAAATGAATTCTACTCTTTTCTTATGCATATTCATAAATGTTATAACAGTTTTTGAAACAGAAGTACAGATATTGGCTTTAGGAACTCTCATGGTGTAAGAATATATTTTATTCTTTCTGGATTTGAGGGGTGATTTTTGATACATTAAAAAGAAGAGTCTTACATTACTCTCTAATTTCAGAGCTAAGTCACACGTTTATTTAGCAATTATTTTCGGGAAAAAAATGAAGATTTTCCCCCCCTTTTCAGAGCATTCTCTAGACCCAATGTAAACTTAATACTGTTTAAATACCAGCGAAGTCAGACTGTAGGGAAATCAGTCTGACTTCCCTGAGGGAGGGAATCCTCATCAGCAGTAAGACGGGTGATGAACGATACAGGTGGCTTTCCGGTCATGTGTTATACTGACTTATTTGTGTGTAAAGTGACTATAGCAGATGAACAGTCTCACTAGTTTCATTCTACATAGAGAGATTTAATGCTTAGTCTTGTCGCCTTAATGCTGAGTAGAGTCCGGTGTTGCTGACAGCAGTCTCTGTTCTTTTTATCATCCCAAGTCCCTCAGTGGGGATGGAGAAAGGCTTTTATAAAAGTATTTTACAGGACAGATCTTTACCCCTTAGAATGATCCATATGTTCACTAGCGCTCTTCTCAAAAGTTGCAAAGCAATGACGCTTGAAGAAGAGATTCAGAAAAAAAACACCCAACAACCCTATATTGCTTGCTGTGTTTTGCTTTTATATCATCCACCTCAGAGCATTTCTTTGGGCCTGTTTAAGTCTCAAGTTGTGGAAACATTGAATTCTCCATGAGTTCTCTAGAAGATGGAAGTATTTAAATAAAACTGTTGTAATTTGGGGGTCTGATATTTATACCACTCAATGAATATTGCTTTTACTGTATATTTAAACAATGTATTAAGGATGAGTGAACTGACCTACAGAGTGTCAGCCTGACACAAACCAGAGGTAGATGGAATGAGGGGCCCAGGCATTGTGTCTTCTCCTGGAATATTGTGCCATTTGCAAAAACACTGCATGTTTCACTGTTCACACAGTAAATGACCAGCAGTGAACCCTGAGGCAGAAATGAGTTAGAGATGTTGTGTAGGGGTGTACTAAAACTTGATGTGAAGGCCTAAGTATGACACATTTAGGAATTTCACTTTTGATGTTAGATCGGAATGAAGAAAAGTGTGGAAGAATGTAGCAAGATTGAAAAACCGCCTTAAAGTATCTGTGAGGGAGAAATCTGTGATGGTTATGTAATGCCATTCTCTAAAAGAAGGAACATTTTTTTCATGTGAAAGTGTCACTTTATTATGCAGCAATAATTAAAACCTGACTCTTAACACATGCATACAAATGAGGCTGGGGAACCTTCTTTGAATCATTAAAAAAAGAAGACACCCAACTTTACAAACTGATAGATCTGTTTGCCAAAAAACATAGGTTCTCTCCTCAAATAATTTTAACCGTAATTCTTATTTGAAATGATCTGCTGAGATCTCATTTTTTTTCTGCTTGATGTGGGAATGGATGAAAGCTCTTTCCAGGCCTCTCCTCATTTTTTTCTTAAGTTGAAGGGTTGGCTGAAGACTTCCATGATGTTTCCTAAGCTAGCACATGGACTTGGTGGGAAGCCGTCTACAATGTTAGGTCAGGAGACAGGGCCAGAAGAAGGCAGGGCTGAAGGTTGAGTGACTGAGGAGAGCTTCTGGAATAAATCAGAAGTTAGAACCTCAGAGGTGAGGTCAAACTGGGCATCTCAGAGTTTGAGAAGATGGTTGGAGTGGACATTTACAGGTGCAAAATGAGTAGAGGTTACAGGCAAATCCATGGTTAGAGGATGCAGAACTCAATGTCTGCGGCAGCCTGGTGGAGTGGAGAAAGTAGATTTGCATTCAGGAATCCCAGGTAAGGTTTAGTGCAGAGGTTTAGGTGAAGCAGCTGAGCATAGGCAAGAATAATGACTTTAACTGTGGGCATTAGCCAGGCATCAAGGAAGAGACAGGCCCAGGAGATGAGGGAAATTTCTCAAACCCTAAACAGTTAGGCAGGTTTATACAATATCAGTTTAATTTCAGGACAGGGATAATCTTTCTTTTATTGTTTTAAAAAGTGTTTTCTTGGGGTGAGCTTAACTAATCCTCTGTTGGGACTTTTCTGTTTTAGTAATTCCTTTTTTTCTAGACAAAGGAAAAGAGGAATAAAGGGTATGGGTTGCTGTAATTTGTCCATGAAAAACTTAAAGCCTGATCAAGTTCAGGGGTGTAGGGAGAAGAATGAATTTATTACATAGGACCCAAGACTCATCTTCTGGTATTGGTCCCTAATCTTGCCTAGGAAAAGCGATGCTCTTGGATTACCCTGGAATTGAACTCCTGCTTTGTCTTGCATGATCCTCTATTGGTGGGGCATGACTCTGCTTGAAAAGATAGAACTCAAACAAGGAAGCATGGAAGATGGGTTGAATCTTGAAGGACCTTGGTAAGCCTTGCTATCATGTATGTTGAATAATCATGAAAGATCTGTAATAATCATGAAAGATCTGTAATATAGAGTTTGATAGGTCTAGAGTTTTCTAGTGACCTTTTAACCCACAGAAAACCATGTTCTACTCAACAGTAATGCTTGGCTTCGTCTGCAGAAACTTGTTTATTTTTTTCAAATTATGGGCCTACATAGAATGGATATTTGCACCGTTTTTTATATATAATTAATGATGGAGGGATCAAATAACCACTTGGGTATGATAAGCATAGGTTTGGTGGAGAAAACTGGCTCAAGAATAAGGGATTATGGGGATAGATTTGTGTGGAATGACATTGTGGGATGAAGGGTAAGGGTTGTTTTGGTGGTGAGCATCCTAGGAAGTATCTTAGGAACTAATGTAGTCTATGCTTTTCATTTTTCTCATGTTTATTTTGTTCACTCTAGGCTTTGCAATGATAAATACTAAAGTCTACTTTAGTCCTAGAAAGATAAAGAGAAGCTGTCGACTAATAGGGTACGGTGATGGTCTTGACTGGAAAGGATCTCTTTTAGAAAGCAGTATGTTTAACCAAGGATACATTCAGAAACATTTTATTTTTGGAAAAATATGCTTGAAAAGAAGGGGTAGTGATGATCTTCTCAAACAACTATGAGAAAGATAGACAGTTTAGAATAAAAGTTTTCACAGGGAACTGATACTAACTTGCTCTTAGGTGGAAACAAACACATGGCCTAGAGGCCTGAGGTTTTCTATTCCAGAATCTTTGACTTTCTAACACAAGATATTTAGCTGAACTGTTGAAGGGTTAAAATTCCACAGCTGTCTTATTTATCTTACTGATCTTGGCTAAGCATTTGGAGCCTTAGAAGCTCCTTTTATTTTCTTCTATGTGCTTCTTCTGTATGTGATATTTTTCATGGGCCAGCAGCAATATTAAGCATCTTAAAAGGTGTCTTCTTTATATCTTTCTTCAGATGGTTTGTTTCTCACTAATGTGAATTTCTTTTTTCTTGGCTGTGAATTTTATGGCTATTATATTTGTTTTTGGTATGTATAGCATTATTTGGATGATGATCTCTTGGTCCAGAAAGGCAAGAAAAAATGAGTTTATTTAGGGTTTCTTGCTATACAGTTGCGTTGGTTGGAAGCAAAGACAGTCATGGGTTACTTAAAGCCTAATTCAAGTATGTGAAGCAGTAGACATCTCATTCAGGGTCTTACTCAGCAATGCTTTGTCAGTGTGTCCTATTTCAACCTTTTTGAATCTTTCCTAGAAGCTTGTCTCTGATTTTAAACTTCTTTGGTTTTTTTTTTTTTTAAAGATTTTATTTATTTATTTGACAAAGAAAGACACAGCGAGAGAGGGAACACAAACGGGGAGTGGGAGAGGGAGAAGCAGACTCCCTGCCGAGCAGGGAGCCCGATGTGGGACTCGATCCCGGGACTCCAGGATCATGACCTGAGCTGAAGGCAGTCGCTTAACCAACTGAGCCACCCAGGCGCCCTTCTTTGGTTTTTCTAACTGGCTCAATATGGACAGTGTCTGGCGTACCCCGGGCTCAATGTTAGTAGAACAAAGACATGGGAGAGTCCCATGTGACAGGGGGTAAAATCAAATGTAAAAGCCAGTCTCATAATATGTTAGATAAAAGTGTACAAGAATACGAATATAATTTAAGAAAAGGGATCTTTGCCAAGAATCTAAAACAAAAATACAAGACAGTGATAAATAGCTTAATACCAATTGAAATCTCAAGATATAATGGAAGGATTATCTAGCTCTTATAAAGTTTCGACCAGAGAAAGAGAGTATGTGGACCAAAAAAAATTGGCTTTCAGGTTACTAATTCTTCCCACCAAGGAAGGCCTATGTATGTGCATAACTAAATGGGACTCTAAGCCACTCCTGTGTTAAAAATGATAATATAAAGAAGTAATTGGAAGAACTGGCCTAGTTATGTTCAAGGTGGGTGACCCTGCATGACTTTCCTAAAGGAAGTACAAGGAAGGAATCTGGATCCAGTCAAAAGAGGGTAAAGGAGGAAGTGATGAGGTGGTTTTATAGAAATATATAAACCCAAATCTATGTGATTGGGAAATTCTGAGATACTGGAGATCTATTGTTTCTCCTGCTTCTCCAGTTTTAGTAGGAAACTAGTCATTTACTGAATATACATACTGCCTTATCTGTTCTTCTAATTGGCATCACTGCCTGAAAGAAACTATAGTAGGAAAAGGCAAAAGCCCATTCTCCTGGAGTTTCTTCTGGATTGGCTGAGTTTGGAGTAGTTTGTGAAGTCTAGTGGGTTGGACCTAACCTAAGTATGGATTAGAAGAGGTACTCAACAATATCCTGGATGTTTACACTGACATTTGGAAAGCAAATGTACTTTCAAAATTTTCATGTTGCATTCCATATCACACCTGATTTGCTTCATTATGGTGCCACGGTCTGCATCAATATGAGTGACATTTCCAGATGTGATCTTTCAAGATTCTGGGATCTAGTTTCAATTATTTGATACCTTTGGTTTTTTTGAACTTATAATTTCATGGTTGGTTCTTCATGGGATTTCAATGTTCCATGGACTTCAGTGTGGGACTTCTAATTTGTAACCTTTCTTAGTCACTTTTATCCTTGGGCCAAGGAGTGATAATAGATTAAGGGATGGGGAGTCACATATTATTGGCTGAGTTCCCACAAGCACATCTGGGAAAAATCCACCCAAGAGGAAAGCTCAGTGCTTAAGCCCTACCAACAGAGCTTTAGAAACTAGCAGAAGGTCATTCCCTCCCATTTATCACTCCTAAAAGTGAATCTATGGAGTACATATGGAAACTGAGATTCCTTCTTGGAATAGTGTCTGGGGTTACTCAGATCACTGAAGGGGGGCAAGAAATTTTCTGGTCTCCCAAACTCTGAAGCTTATAATGATACCTGACTCTTCTCCAGAGGTCCCAATTTCAACTTTTTAGGAGGATACTCTCCCAAACCATTTGAGTGGCACTTCATTTTTCATGACTTTTTTCCGTAGCTATTTTCCCATTGTTAGGCCCTTTACTATCTACTTCCTCCCAAATCAGGAAAGAAGTTAAAAGTCCTTTTGTTCCTACTCCTTCCTCTCTCTTTAGTTCTTAATTACATCACTAGCCATTTTTATGTCCTAAATACCCAGTGTAGTTTCTGGAATTGTGTATTATTGGGCTCTCTCCCAACAATTGATAAAGCAGGACCCAGTTTCCACTTGGTTGTTATTGCCTTGGATAGCGATGACTGCCTTTGATTGGCAGTCTTAAAGAGGGATTGTGAAGGATTGAACATCCAAATCCTAACAAACTCCATAATCTACTGATTTCTTCTCAGAAATATATTCATTTATACTTAAAAAAAAAAACCCTCTTGTCAGAGATTGTCAAACTGAATCAATAGACATTCATGAATATCCATATTAGTAATATCTACCATTTCTTGAAGTTCCCTTTTATGACAGGAAACTGTTTTCTATATATTCTTTCAGTCTTTATAACAATCATGCAAGGTCAGAAAATTGGGGTTTGGAGAGTCAACAGCTAATAAGTGTTGCAGCTAGTGTTCAAGGCAGGACACCCCAACTTCATCACAGAATGCCATACTGCCCTGTGAAACTCTTCTACACAGAACAGATACGGAACTTTGGATTCACACACCATGTGTTAACTGCTTGGGGCTGCTTCGGTTCATTCGATGACAACTATACTCATACAGATTTCATTGTATCCTAGCAGCCTAAAAGAGTTAAAGAGTTTCCCAAACGCTCTAGCATTTAGTTAGAAGGGAGAAGTGGCAGAAAGTAGAAGCTAGTAATTTATTCAGTATTTTCTTTCTTTCTTTTTTTTTTTAAAGATCTTATTTATTTGTCAGAGGGAGAGAGAGAGAGCACAAGCAGGGGGAGCGGCAGGCAGAGGCAGAAGCAGGCTCCCTGCTGAGCAAGGAGCCCGATGTGGGACTCGATCCCAGGACTCTGGGATCAGGAGCTGAGCCGAAGGCAGATGCTTAACCGACTGAGCCACCCAGGCACCCCTATTCAGTATTTTCTATACTGCCAGGCCCTTTGTTAAGAAATAGATTATCTCAGACTCACAACTTACTCTAAGGCAGGTACTTTTATTCCATTTTAATAAGTGAGGTAACTAAGACTCTGAAAGTTTAGAACTTGTTAAAAGTCAAAAGCCAAAGTCATTGTTAGTGGTGAGGACAGACAGGATTTGTACCCAAATCTGTCTTTAAACCTCATACATCACCCTTTCCAGTATGTGATAGATTGTGTCTTTAAAAAATCATATTAGAATTTATTTTTATTTTTAAAGATTTTATTTATTTATTTATTTGAGAGAGAGAATGAGAGACAGAGAGCACGAGAGGGAAGAGGGTCAGAGGGAGAAGCAGGTTCCCTGCTGAGCAGGGAGCCCGATGCGGGACTCGACCCCGGGACTCCAGGATCATGACCTGAGCCGAAGGCAATCGCTTAACCAACTGAGCCACCCAGGCGCCCTAGAATTTACTTTTAATTAGAATGATTTGAGATTAGGTTACACACACCATATCCCTTTATCTCCTCAAACCTTCATGTGTATATCTGAAAGAAAGGGATATTTTCTTATATAACCATGGTATAGATATCAAATTCAGGAAATTTAACATTGAGATGATATTTTAATTTGCAGTTCATATTTCAACTTTTCCCGCTGTCCAATAATGTCCTTTTAAACGTTTTTTCCCTTTCAAAAGAAGATCCTGTCTAAGAGCACCTATTCCATTTAGCTGCTATGATCCTTGAGTCTCCTTTAATCTGTAACAATTCTTCAGCATTTCCCTGTCTTTCTTGGAACATTGACATTCTTGAACAAAATGGCCCACATATTTTATACGATGCCTGTTAATTTGGGTTTGTCTGTGTATTTCTTCATGATCAGATTCAGGATTAGCACTGTCAGCCAGAGGACTGCATAAGGATGTCATATTTTCCTCAAGCTATCAAATCAGGAAGAACATGTTTGTTTGCTTTTTGTTGGTGATGTTAAATTTTGATACCCTGGTCAAGGTGTTTTCTCCACTGTATAGATAGTATTTTCTCTCTTGCAGAGAAACTAACAAGCAATCAGTGAGCAGACCTTTTGAGACCACACAAATTATCCTCCTTTTCATTCAAATTTAGCAACCATTGATGATTCTTACCTATACCAATTATTACTATGATCATTGGCACTGATTTTCAAATTCCTCCCCTCCCTTGACAGTTACCTGTTGGAATTTTACTATAAGGAAAAGCCCTTTCTTCTCCCTTATTTATTTACCTTTTTATTGTCAATATTGGCTTATGAATTCCTATTTTATTCAATATCTCATAATCTATTTAGCCTCACTTCTTTTCATGTTCAAATTATTATAGATTTGGCTATTTAGAGCCCTTTCAAAGTGGTATCTTTGTCCTTTTGATATGCTGTCATCATTATTTTGAGTACTTTCTTATTTTTTGGCCCCCAAACTATTTCAGGCTCATCTTGGTCATCTTGTGCTTTCCCTGATACCTTGAAATGGCCATTTCTCCTAGAAGCTCATTTTCCTCTAAGTGAGGAATGGTATTTAGGAAACAAGATGGGTACCAGCTATGCCGCTCACTGCTGCGGGGGTTTGTTTATTGCCTCTAAGCCCTGTTGCCTCACAGCCTCGCCAACAAAATGTATTGTTCAGCTTTTGAATATTATCAGTCTGATGAGAAAAAAACAGCATCTCAGTGTGGTTTTAAATTTGCATTTCTCTTTTTATGAGTGAACTTGAACACCTTTTCATATATTTAAGGAACTTTATAAATTATCTTTTTTGCTGAATGTTCTATTTGTCTTTTGCCCATTTTCCTAGTAGATGTTTTTCTCAATTAAAAAAAAAATTAGGGGGCGCCTGGGTGGCTCAGATGGTTAAGCGTCTGCCTTCGGCTCAGGTCATGATCCCAGGGTCCTGGGATCGAGCCCCGCATCCGGCTCCCTGCTCCTTGGGAGCCTGCTCCTCCCTCTGCCTCTCTCTCTCTGTCTCTCATGAATAAATAAAAATGAAAAAAAAAAATCTTAAAAAAAAATTAGGAACAATTAGCTTTCTTTTTTTTAAGGAAACATTAGCTTTTTGTCTGTAATCTATATTGCATTTGCCATTTATTTTTAGTCTTTGATTATGATATGCAAAAGTTTCAAATTTACTAATCATGCTTTTATTGCATATTTTAGTTCTGACAGCCAATTCCAAAGTGCATCCGTGCATCTATTCTCTGATACCAGCTGGGTGGCCTATAATTCAACTCAATTCTGCCACTGTCTACCCAGAAACAGCATCAGATCCCACAGGTTAAAGGTTCAGATTACCCCCACCTCCTTCAGATGTCAGTCTCACGTCCAGGTTGCCATCTGGGCTTCTGACCCACCAACTATAGATTGGAAGTTCCAACGACTCCCTCTTCAGGTTTGATTAATTTGCTAGAGCAGCTCACAGAACTCAGAGAAATATTTACTTACTAGATTACTGGTTTATTATAAAAGGATGTAACTCAGGAGCAGTCAGATGCAAGAGATGCATAGGGCAAGGCATGAAGAGAGGAGCTGTGGAGCAATGATGCCCTCTTCAGGAGAGCTACTTGGCCCAAAGCTGCACATGTTCACCAGCCTGGAAGCTCTCTGAACCTTGTCCTTTGCATTTTTATGAAGGCTTCATTACCCGGGCATGATTGATTAAATCTTGGCCACTGGTGACTAAATTCAACCTCTAGCTTCTCTCTCTTCCCCAGAAGTTAAAGGGGTGGATTGTAAATGCTAACCTTGAATCACGTGACTGGTTCCCCTTGACAACCAGCCCCCAATCTTAAATGCAGTCCCAAAGAAACCTCATTAACAAAACAAAAGACACCTTTGTGGCTGATTCCAGACACCTTTGTGATCTGATTCCAGATCAGTTTGGAGTTTATTCTTACATACGTTGTTAGGATTGGATCTAAGTTCATTTTTATTCCAAATGGCTATGCAGTTGGCCCAATATCACTTATTTTTTTTATTTTATTATGTTATGTTAATCACCATACATTATTTATTAAAAAGACCACTTTGTCCTGGTCTTATGAGATGCTCCCTTTACCATATTACTAGATTTCCATAGGTGTTTGCATCTGTTTTTGGACTTTCTTCTGTATTCCATTGGTCTGTGTCTATTTATGGGCCAGTACCGCACAGTTTTACTTACAGGTAGATCATATTCTAACCTCATCTTCTACAGATGAGTAAACAGAGACTTATAAGGTCAAGTGTCTTTTCCCAAATCAGGCAGCAGCACAGGCAGGGCTGGAAACTGGTTTTCCTGACTTATGATAAGATTCTTTTCCTTCTCTGTGCTGTGCTGCTCTCATCTTTCTCTTCCGCTGCCTTTGGTGAGAACGGAAAATCTAGCTACGAGGAAGAGCCCGCTTTGTCTAGAGAGGAACAGCTGTGGGATTATGGTCTTCTCAGGACAGATTTATAGAAAGGGGCAAATGTCTTTTGGGAGAATGTAAAGCAATGCTCTCTATGCCACTAGACTGTTCTGTGGAAAGTTAGACCTGAAAAGACATAGGGTGAGTAGTAGAGAAATCACAGAGGAAGCTGAGATGCAGAGGGGGTAAGTGACATGTCCAAGGTCACACAGTATACTAGTGACAGAGCTGTGCTTTAACACAAATGCCCTTGAATCCCTTCTAGCTCCTTGGCAATGATTCATCAGACACTTTTTTTGAACAACTACCTCTTTTAAGCTGCTGTGCATTTGTGTGTACATTCAATTTGACCTTGTTATATAACGTCTGGCACAAAAGGTTATTGGTAGCCTGCCTGTATCCCACTTAAGTTGCTGCTGAAGTTTTTACCTAAAGAATGAAAAAATTGTTGGATGGGTTTGGAGAGACAACTCTTCTTATAAATAGTGCTAAAACTCCTTTTTTATATTGGACCTGTTCAGCTAAAATCTAAACAACAAAGACATTTGATTTACTGCAGGCATTAGGTTGGAGTGTTAAGTGGTTGTTTTAATTTTAGAGTTTTTATAGAAGAGTTACTCTCACCATATAGTTGATTACAATTTAAAAACAGAGACATATGATTTATTATACACAGTGTTTTTGAAAACTAAACTTTTTTTTTTTGAAGAACTAAAAATATGTATTTCAAAAATTTTCAACCCCAGGAGATGTGGGACCTGTTTTCTTTTCCTCCTTTGGAAATGGTACGTGGCTGTTGAGTTTTAAATGGTCAGAGAGTCTTCCTTGGTGGTATCAAAGAGTAAGTGAGAGGAATTGGGAATATTGTGGGTTCTGTGTTTGGGCTGAAGACAGGGCTCCAGGCAAACTGGGTAGGAGACCTGCAGTGTGGATTTGGTTTGGCTGGTCCGCTCCCAGCTGCACTGGCTAGTCTAAATTCTCATCCCCTCCTACCTGCCCCCACCCTCCTTTCTCAATCCAGCCGATAGCAGGAGCATGACGAGCAGACTGGCAGAGAGGTGAACTCACTATTAAAGAGTTACTCTAAGTCTCACTCAAAATTCTATAACACCTGTGAGTGCTAATGCCCAGTTTAAGAAAGTGTACCCTTCCCCTTTCCATAGGAAAACCTATGGAAATTTGGTTTTGAAACGCTTAGATTGTTTAGCTGTCATAGATGCAAAGCGTTCCACAATTTTTTTGTGCGTAAAATTGTTCCTGATAGATGGAAGAGTTTGAGATATTTTCTTTGGGAAAGCTGTTTTTGAATATTCAAAACACACTAAACATTTTTGCATTTGTGTGTGAGGGTCTCTATTGTTTAGCGGCTTTACTAAATGAAAAATAAAAGTAATTCTGATAAAGGTCTCTAATGGACAGAACCCAACACAATGCCTTTTGTATACTAAGTGTCCAATTATTATATTCCATTTTCCAGATAGGCTCCTGTTGTTCCTCATTGCAACTTGAGAAAGAGATTGCATCATCTCTAAAGTAGATACACACACACAAACAGCTAAAAGCAAATGGTGGTGTTCCAGCACTAGATGAAGACCTGAAGAGACTCCAAGTACCGGAGAGATTATTCTCTTCATCTCTCCAACCCCAAGTATATTATTCAAAGTAAACCAATGCTAAACCACCTGAATTTAGAGGTATGCTGAAATTAAGATGGCTTCTTTCTAGATTTTCTGATAAATCCATGAAAGCTGAACTTCTCGTTCTTTCTCTCTTAACCATTCCCCCTCTCATATTTGCTCTATGCTTACCTGAGGGTGCTCTAAGCAAGTGTCTAGTTGTACTGGTTATATTGACAAACCTTCTACACATTTCCTTGGAATAAGTAGGGAAATACTTCAGCCAGAAGGCGATGGTTTTCTAGGTCCTGTTACACGAGAGCTAACCAAAATCTTGGTTAAGTCAATAGTTCTTGAGTAAACAGAGTAATACAATTTTTTTTACATGTATTATTCACTTAATTATCATATAACTCCGTGAGGGTTTTATTTTTATCTCCGTATTGCAGAAGAAGAAACAGGGACAGGGAAATTAAGAAACTTGCTCCAGGTCACAGTCCTAGTAAGAGGCAAAATTGGGATTTGTATCTAGGGCATTGTGGCTTCAGGTTATTATGTTATACTTCTGCTCCTCTCAAAAAAAATTACTGATTGCTAGCCTTGTCATGGTGCTAGACACTACTGTATGTTCTTTATGTATATTAGCACTTTTAGTCTTCACAAAAACTCTATGAGGTATGCTCATTTTCTGTTTACTCCTTCAGACACTCTCCATCCTTCCATACCTGCTCTCTGCCTTGAGAGACCTTTGGTACTGCACATTTTGCTTTATGGTTTCTGCTTGTGTTTGGCCCATGAGAATTTCCAGGATGACATCAGAAGGTAGAAGCAAAGTGAGGTCATAGTATTTATTTCCTTAGTTCCCTTCCTTTTGGGTCACTGTGAGTGGGCTGTGTCCCTTTCTGAAAAACCATAGCTCCTCTTTATTTGATCTTCTTTAATAGTCTCTCTCTGGGTCCTGGCAATAGCTTCCTCTTCTTGTCTATTAGGCTTAGGGGTAGTAAAGTCTCTCTGCTGTTGCTAGCTCAGGGGTGCTCTGACCCCCTGCCCATAGCTTTGTAAATAGTCCCTTCATGAAACTCTCCTCAAACACTGAGTGTGCAATTGTTTTTTTGCTAATACCCATACTAAACAAGGTATATTCTGTTATTATCAGCACCCTTATTTAACTTATAAGACACAAGGAAGTTAAGTAAAGGGCCCAAGGTAATTGGTAGAATGGCGATTAAAACCTAGGCTGTTAGTCACTACACTATTTTGCCTCTTGGTTGTGTATGTTGGGCTTTCTGCAAAAACCTTGCAATACGTTGTTACATATCAAAGGACAACCAAGGGATAGTGTATTGTAGCTAATAGATTTACAGCACAAAAGCACTATGGGATCAATATAAGAAGTTCATTCATGCATTTATTAAATATTTATCCACGTTTTAGATTTGGGGGATAAGTCATCAACAAAACAGATTCTTGGTTTCAAGGAATTGTGGATGTTTCAAAGACTTACCTATTTGTTCTCTAATATTTTGGATTTGATTAGCAAAGAGTGATATAGCAAAAAAAGCCCTGGTATGGGGTGCCTGGGTGGCTCAGTCGGTTAAGCATCTACCTTTGGTTCAGGTCATGGTCCGAACATCCTGAGATAGAGCCCTGCATCAGGCTCCCTGCTCAGTGGGGAGCCTGCTTCTCCCTCTCCTCCCCATTCATGCTCTCTCTTGCTATCTCCGTCTCTGTCTCTCTCTCAAATAAATAAAATCTTAAAAAAAAAAAAAGCTCTGGTATTTGATACACCTGTGATTATTGTCTTGCTTTTGAGTCAGTAATATTAATCGGTGATATATGTTTTATTTTCCTAGGCAGCAGAGGTTCTCCTTTTAGTTATTTTGTGTATTCAATATAGGCACAATATGGTCAAGGCATAGAGTCTTACAAAATCAAATGACTCTTTTTTTGATGCTAATACTACAAGCAGAATACCAATTAATATACATGCGAATTCTTTTCTCTTACTAATTGAAATAGTGCTTTTGGGGGAATCATTCCACTATAAGCCCTTAGAAAAAAGAACCCTGAACTGGAAATCAGAGTCCTGGAGTCTGATGCCAACTTTGCCTCAAACTGATTGTGAGATCTGGTTCATAGAGGCTAATTGTCTACACTGCAGGTTTCTCACTTGGGTCATCATGAAGCCGGGTGAGGTTCTTTTAACAGTAAGGCTCTAAGACTCTTTGATTAACCTCTATTTTTTTTTTTTTTTTTTTTTTTTTTACCCTTTTTTGGGGACACAAAAATTAAAGAATGTATCTAAAATAAAAATTGTATTTACTGCAGAGTTGGAGTGATAAGCAGGTCTCTTGATATCTGTTCTCTGATTACAGTCCCTAGAAAGAAATGAAGACTAGTTAGGATGACATTAGCTGCTATAAAGGACTCAAAATGTAGAGTCACTCAAAAATCATATAAATTTATTTATTTCACGGTGGTTCTCTTTTACTCAGAGACTCAGATTGGTTAAGCCTCTGGCATTTTTGATACATGTCTCTCAGGATCATTGCGATGATCTCTGTCTCTGACAGATTTATTTTTTAAGTAATCTCTACACCCAATGTGGGGCTCGAACTTACAACCTTGAGATCAAGAGTCGCAGACTCTACCTCCTAAGCTGGCCAGGCATCCCTCTTGGTGCTTCTTATATCAGTTACTTTGATAGAAATAAGGAAGAGAGACTATGACATTGAGCAGGAATGGACAGAAGTATTTTTTTTTTTCCTGAACACGATAATGAGCGAAACAGTAGAGGAAGAAGAACTAAAGGAAACACTGACATTTAAAAAAAGAAACAGCAAAGAAATGTTTGAAAAAAGACGAGGGCGGAAGATCTGGGTGGAGCAGGGCACTTATAATGGTGCTCTGAATGATCATTCTTTCAAGAGAGTTGAGTCAAGAGTCACAAGATTGAGACCACAGTGGGATGCGCTGCCTTCAGGAGTGTCCCTGGCAAAGGCGACCTGCAAATTATGGCTTTTGTGGTTTCCCCCTTGTTTCTTGCTGAGAAACAAACGGAACCACAGGCATATCAGCGGAGCCTCTCTTTCCCTGTCTGCCCCTCTCCTGGGGTTTGTTGTGTGCTCTCCCCAGCGGCCACAAAACACTGAGAATGCCTTGAGATAGCATGTTTTCCATGCTATGGAAATCATGACTCATGAATCCTCTTTGTTGTAAACGGACCTGCAGAATGGGAGAAGGAAAGAAGAGGCAGGCAGGAAAAACACATTTTTGAGGCTTGGGTTCTGAGGCATTCCAAGACCTTCACTGAAATTTGACTTATCATCATAGCGTCTTCAAAAATCTCAGCAGGAGCACAACAAAGAAAGAAACAAAGAAGAAAAAGGTGACTGCCCCCCACCGCGAACCTCTGAACCTCTGAGGTAGCTAACATAGATGAAGGTGACCTGGGAATACAGTATCATTTTGCTGTTAACTTGTTATGAATGTCCATTTATGTAGTATGTGTCAAATTCTGTCTCTGGGGGAAGCAAGAATCAGATCCCATAAGGGCTGGCTCTGATATTGTGAGCCCACGGCATGGTAGTAGTCCAGTCCCTTTCCGTATTTGGTAAGACTTGTCAGTTTATTTATTCACTCAGAAATGTGAGAAGAAGGATGGTGCAAGTTACAGAAGAGAAACGGCACTTCATTCCTAAACGGGAGGCCTGGGTTTCAGTACTGACTCACCACAGTCTTATGTGACAATTAGGCGAATTATCCAACCTCTTTAGACCAAGGCTTCCTCATTTGTAAAATACACTGTTCTGATAAATGATCTATAAGGATTCATTAAATGCAGACATTCGGCAATGGTTGGTTATTGCCTTCCCTTTTGCCAGGAAAGTTTAAGGTAGCTGATTCTAGAAACATGTATTTTTAGTTCTGTATGCCAGGGAACCAGCAGCTCTTTAATAATGTGTTATTGATTAAGATACTTGATTAGATTCAACAAATACATATTTGGTTTAAAAGTCTTCCTTCAGTATTCAACCGGTCTTTCTTTGTAGAGGTGTCTGGCTGAAATTAGTTCATTCAAAAGATTATTTGTGCCTAGAAGGAATTTGTAAGTGATTAAGTTATAGCTTTTGCTTATTAAAGACTGCTAGAAGAGTAGGAGACCTAGGACATTTACTTGAATAGCTATAATATACAATAGAGTGTTAAGTGCTCCTAACTGCCTGCTTCTCATACAGTAGGGATTCACCTGAGGCAATTTCTACCTCCATTCTCTTTTCCTTCTAGGCCCGATTCTCTCTCCAAAGGCACATGTGAGAGGTGGGGTGGTAAGAGACAGCAGAGATGCTTTGAAGAATAAGGCCCTGACCAAGGCAGCATGGACATAAAATAGTGCATTGCATAGATAACAGACTTCAAGGTCACAAACGGTAAATCGAAATCCTGGTTTCTTTATTTAATAAATCCTCTAAAAGAGGACATCTCCAGTAACCACAGTGGGTAAAAATGATTTCTCACTAGAAAACAAATCTGTTCTTGTTTGCGGGAGAAATATGAAGATAACAATGTTTTCCTTTCCCGTGTGGCCCAGTGGAAACACCATGTGGTTTTGGAAGCAGAAACTCCAAGATTTTGAATTCTGGACACGGTTTCTTACTTGCCAATTGTGCAGTTGCCCTTTATGCAGAAGTAGAGGTAATAGTACCTGCCTCATGGAATTGCACACTTTAAAAATAGATGACATTCAATAAATGTTTGTTTTCTCCTTTGATAGTCAAGGAAACAAACAGTAATATACTTATTTATTTACCTGATTTATACATATAGTTACCTGTTTTCCGTTGAGAAAGCTACTGTCACTACCACACTGACTAAAGCTTAGACAGCTCTTCTTTATTTTTAAGATAAGCTATTGGCTAAACCCTCAAAACATTAAGTAGATAGAATCCATTGGCCTGAAGAGTGAGACATCGGATTCATTTTACATTTGGTGTTCTACCCACAAATAGCCTAACTGTAAGGGGTCTGGTTGTGACTCATCCAATTCTGTCAGATGCAATGTCCGTGCTAAGAGGTCAACTTTTGTCTTCATTTTACACAGCTGCCTTTTGATAGTGATTCCTGTAAGGCAAGGGCACCTGGCCTTTAAACACCGATGTCCTGGGAGAAGAAATGTATAATCGAGCGAAGTCCCTCTCCCCTACTTCTCCATTCCTCCCTGTCCTTCTCTTCTCCCTGAACAACTCTTGCACAAGCCAGATTGTGCATTTTCTTGCATGTGACTTTAAGAAGACACCCACACTCTTGTTTTGTTGACATCTAAGGGAGAATTCCACTATGTAGGAGAGAACCATCTGGATCATGAGAACACGGCGTATACCACACTCACTCCATCAGTTTATCATAGTTAGTGTGATAGATACCAAAGGAGGTTATAGCAGCTTTTTCTGTGGAGATGTTTAACTGTTTGTTATCATTAGGGACCGTCTGACTTGGGTAGAAAAGATGGGGCTATATGACATCTGGAAGCTTTTTTCAATGCTGTTAACTCTATTTGCCAGATGTTGGTGCTGTCGTTTGTAGATACTCTAATCAGGAGCAGTATGCAAAGGACAAGGGATTCAAATTTCCTTTGTGGGCATTTCTATATCTCCTTCACTCTCATGTACCTCTTGTTGAGACATATAGAAAAGAGACAAGTTGGGTGGGGAGCAAATGGCAAGGAGGCTAGTGAGAGTAGATAAGGGATACACATAAACTCATTTAATGCATTGAAATGAGTCTCCATGGAACCTCATGTTTTTAAGCAGTTTGAATTAATTGCTTCCAAAGAATTAATTGCTTCTCAAGGGAGAGAATCCTACATCACAGCAATGAATATGAGTCTTCGCACAAAAGAGAGATGCATGGTTTTTGTTCAGTGGGTTCGAAAAGAAATTCTATTTATGAAGTTTTTCTTTTTCTTTTTTAAATAGAGAATTGATTACTGTATTACTTTATTTACTTATTTACAGAGTGTGAGGCGGAGAAGGGCAGAGGGGGAGGAAAAGAGAGAATCTTAAGCAGGTTCCATGCTCATTGTGGAGCATGACACAGGGTGCCATCTCATGACCCTGAGATCATGACCTGAGCCAAAATCAAATGTCAGACACTTAACTGACTGAGCCACCCAGGTGCACCCTATTTATGAATTTCTATTGTAGTTCACATCATGATATTTCAGTGGCCTTGTCAGTCTTAACACATTACAAAATAAGCAATCAATGCATAATGTAACTGGGCACAACAACATTAGACTCAATAAACAGAGCCAAATTAAACAGAACAGTTGGTTCAGGACTCTGTATAGGGCCAGGAGTCTGGGGGGTGTGGTGAGAAGTCTAACCAAATTTAATGCTAACCATTATAACATGTTTGAAACTGAGGAAATAGTCAACTGAATTAATATGTTATATCAATTGAACTTATTTTTTAGGATGTGAAGGGTGAATACGTATTCCTTGGAATATTATCTCTTTTAAATGTGGTAAAAACAAACAGAATTTCTAGAAAAGTCATAAGATAAGACATATTATTATGGAAAAATGATTAATTGCTGTGTCAACTACCTAGCTATTAAATTTGGGGTATGTTCCCGAGGCTCTGCCAAAATAAAGCCTCTAGATTTCAGTTGCTTCACCTGTAAAATAAGAGGTTAGATTAGATGATTTCTGAGGTTTATTTTTGTTATAACATTGTATGATTGTCTAATAATAAATTCAACATTCAATATGTACTGAGAGCTATGATGACCCCAGAATTAGCCTGAGTACTATGGATATAAGATAAATAAGGCAATAATCTTGCCTAAGGGGCTTGCAGACCTGTCTCCTCTGTGTCTATGTTCTAAAGAGCTTATTTAGAATTATCTTGCTTTTTCATTCATATTCTAAGATCCATGGAATATATTATTGGAGGTCTCTGGATTCCCACAGTTGATCATGAGTTACTGTAACAGAAAATGAAAGAATTAGGAGGATATTGATTAGTGATGGAATGTACTAATGGAATGCTATCTATGGGACATTGGTGTTCGTGGCCTTTGGATGCTAAGTCAAGTTAGTGTCAGGACGTTACCTGTATGTTGATGAATCTCCTGTTTCTGTCTTTTTGTGACCATTGATTCTATATCATCCCACTGACATTTAAGAGCCGATGAAAAATTTAATTTATAACTTGCTGAAAGTATTTTGGAAACAGACAGAAAATGTTATCTCACTGTCCCAAATCCAAATGGTTCCATGTTCAAATCTGAGCCTCTGGAGGTCTGTCATGTCGTTAGAGATGATGGTGGGAAGGAGAGGGAGAAATTACGTCAGTTAAGAGGAATGAACATGGGGAGGGAACAGATTATGAAGATGGACTAGGAAGATTAAGACCAGTCTCAGTGGGGCCCGTGCTTGGAGTGGGTGGAGTGGAGGTGGGTGTGGGTTAGTAGGCAGTGACAGGTTTACTGCATTTCTACATTTTAGTGCATTAAAAGTGGGGAAACTCTTTGCAAAGTGAAAGATATAAACTTCAGGGGAAAAAAGGAATATTGCCATGAATTCAGCAGCAAGCCTTTAGGAATAAATTGTAGGATCAAAGTATACTAAACAGTTCTAAATAAATTAATGCATAGTAAATAATACATGGGGTTATTAAGGAAATTCGAATGACTGAAATGTGTTTCAGGGAAGATGACACTGTTTTAGGACTGAAAGTTTTTTTACAGCCAAGCTGTATGGGTCATAGGCCTGATTCAAATTCTCATGGTCTCTTGAACTTACTTTTATTGTCAGGTTTACTGTGTTTTATATTTCAATATATAGTATATTTTATGTTGTGTGATGATATGTTCTTTGTCTAAGGATCTGTTTAAATGCTGGGCATTGTGAACTGAGGTTAAGTATCTGAAGAATAAATGACTGAATTTTCCAAATACTTGTTTATAGAAATTTCTCATGGTTTGAAGTGTAGCTCAGAAATTTGGCTGAGCATTTAAGAATTGTTAATTACCTGCTAAACTTTACATTTTATCAATAAACAGATTAATAATTCATGACCAAAAAGTTTTAATTTACATTAACATAATCATTCACCCAGAAAATTTGCCAAAAGTGTGCCACTTTCTGGGTTAAAATATGGGAGCATCCACCTTTGAGCAAACTTTATAGTTAAAATCTGAATACATGAGATAAACTGGCGTGTGATTTTTCCTGATTAGAGTAGTATCTTTCATTTTTATGAGAATCATATAATTATTTTATATGTAATTTGTTATATATATAAAGATTTGCAAACCAAAAATTAAAATTAGTCACAGCTATTGCAGATTATATTTATTAAAACCTATAAAGCATAATATTATTGTTCGGCATAATGTAGGATCCAAACAGCTTTTTATTTGGTCCTGAATTATACAGAAAATTGCTGTTACCTAACTTATTAATAATTTTTAAAAGATTTATTTATTTATTTGAGAGAGAGAGAGAGTGTGGTGGGGAGGGGCAGAGGGAGAGGGAGAGAGAATCTCAAGCAGACTCCCTGCTGAGTGCGGGGCTTGATCTCAGGACCCTGAGATCATGACCTGAGCCAAAATCAAGAGTCGGACGCTTAACTGACTGAGCCGCCCAGGTGCCCCTTATTAATAATTTTTTTTAAAGATTTTATTTATTTATTTATTTGAGAGAGAGAGAGAGAAAAACAGCATGAGAGGGGAGAGGGTCAGAGGGAGAAGAAGGCTCCCCGCTGAGCCGGGAGCGGGATGTGGGACTCGATCCCAGGATTCTGGGTCACGTGACCTGAGCTGAAGGCGGTCGCCTAACCAACTAAGCCACCCAGGCTCCCCCTTATTAATAATAATTTTTAATGCACATATATTCAAGATGTGGTGGTTTTAAAATACGTCCGCAGGTTCTTTGTCACTCTTCCTACTGAGAGGTGGAATCCTCTGAGAACTGGGTGGGCTTTTGTGACTGCTTCAGTGGGTAGAGTATGAGATTGCTGCCTTGCATGCCGGAGCTCGAATTCTGAAAGCCTTCAGCAGCCCGGTAAGTGGGCCGACTGCCTTGAGGCCACCAGCTGTGAAGAAGCTCAAACTAAACGTGGGGAAACCACATGGAGAGATCCTGAGACTCCAGGAAGAGACAGAGATGCTGGCCGGCCCCCAGGTCTCTGGCCTCCTGACATTTGGGCTCTAGTTACCATCTCACTGCAACCACCTAAGAGACCCTGAGCCTGAACTGCCCAGCTAAGCCCTTCCCGAATTTTTGCCTCAAACTGTGAGAGATAATAAAATGTTGCTGCAAGCCACTAAATTTGGAGTAATTTGTTATGCATCAATAGCAGCTAAAAAAATGAGAATTTGAGAAGAAATATGAAAATCAAAAGACTAACAACCACTTTGGGCAGTGATTTGTAACATTTTGGGGGAGGTGTCACAAACTCCTTTGAGATTTTGCTGAAAGCAAAGTCTCAGTGGAATGCTTTGCAAATTTGATTTTACTAGTGAATCTGTACTTTTAAATCCTGCAGCCCTCTTCTGTATCCACATGAATGGGCAGAGAAATACACGTAAATGGAACATTTTTTCCTCAGATAAATTGTTTTAAAAGGTATTTTAAAATTTAATTTGGGAATTATGGAGATTTTAGGAAAGTATATAATAGTAGGTGGAACGAAAAAAAATTAACCAGAGACAACCGATATTAATATTTTAAAATAACATTCTCAAAGAGGCATTTTAGGCATCTCTTTTTGAAAGATTTCTTTGATACACCAGATAACCAAGATAAAATATTAGAAATAATTATGAATCCTATTCGTAAGGAAAATTGGTAGAGAAAACTTTTATTTTATGATAAGAAGAAACTATGAAATTTAGCTTGATGTAAAAATATAGGTAATTGAAATATCAGTTTGGCATTTATACTCTTCCAAAATAATTGTGCTGGTTGTGAGTGTCTCTAGAGATATCCAACTTATAAGGCTGGTATGAGGTAGCTAAAATTTTCTTATTCCATAAAAATATACCTGCCTTGTTCTCTGATTGCTATGGTTCTATTAGTTCTGATTATTTAATCTGATAAACTAATTTCAAACAAATTATTAGCTTTTAATAGCTTAATATGACTCTTTCTGTTTTGCTTCTTATTAGAATCTTACTAAATGCAACTTGGTACCAGTAAGCAAACATATTTCATTTGAACGCTGTAAGAGGGAAGTTGGATTTTGTCATTTAAGTCAATGTCATCTATGTGATTCTTAACTCTATGTATGAAATTTGGTCATTCTTAAGAATACTGTTATATTAGAAGGCTCAGACTTCTCTTAATATATTGTCAATAAAATATTCATGTCATTATACATTGGGAAGGTCTTAAAATACAAATTTATAAATAGGCTCCTGTATCAAATGACTTAATAATAATCGTAATCTTAATTTTTTTTTTTGAGATTGAATTAGCAAGCAGCTTCTTTTGGTCATAGTTTCCAATATCTTTAAAATAGAAGTATCAAGATGCCATAACTGGTAATGTTTTCAGTAAGTTCAAGGATTCAAAGGTTAAGCCATGTACTTCAGAATGTAGTTAAATGTTGCTACAATAATATACAGATAATTAGTAATAGTACGACCTGAGGGAAATAAGCATCACAGAGGGGATAGTGTGTGAAAGAGGCTAATGCCATAATGGGTCAGAGAGATATGTGATAAGAGTTATTAATATTATAAATAAATATTTTTCTAGGTAAGAAATCTGTCTATTGGTTTGCACACTAAGGCATTAGGGCCAGGTCTTAGTGATACATTCCTATTTCTTGACCTGTTCTCTCTCTTCCAGACCTTGTGGGTTTAATTTTCTTCATACAGATTTGCTATGAGCAAAACTAAAAATTCCTAACACTGGTCTCAGGCAACAAGGTTATTACTTTTGGCTAATGTAAAATTTGTACGTTACAGACCTTTTCAGCAGTCTCTGATCTTTGCCTACATCAACTATTTGACCAATGTCATATGTTGCCATAGAAAAGAAAACCACACACACAATCAAATATGACTCCAGAAGTACTGAAGGTTAATAGGTTTTTACTGAAGGTTTATGCGAAGAGGAGAAATGAGCTGCGTTATAAAGCAAGATTACCTAAAAATCTTCTGAACCTCTTCCCTGAGAATATTGTCATTAACAATATGATATCTGGTAGGATTCTATAAACTACCAAAGAAGAGTATGTGTGTGTGGGGAGGTAGATTTTGGATAAATAATCAACAGTGTCTATGACGTCTTTGAGGCTCCAGTATGCACCCCTGGAGGAAGGTCAGGAAAAGGAGCTAGTGGTTACTGCTCCTTAGAGCCTGACCCAGGTGACTCCCTCAGTTTATTGTTTGGGTTTCGAGTAGGGGCTCTAGAACCTGAAGGTTTGATTCTTGGCTCCATCATTAGCTGGCTCTGCGGTGCTAGCCGTTTTACTTAATCTTCCTGTGTTTCAGTGTTCTCATTGTAAAATGGAGTTAATGATAATCTCATCTCAATTGGTTATCGGGGTTAAATGAGGCTGTGTATTTAGGACATCACTTGACATATCTTCAACATGATGAATTTTCAAGTTAGGCTTGAAAAATGGTGGCTTTTAATAGAATTATTATTTATTATTATTGTAACTGGAAGAAGTGGAAATATTTCGCTACTGGATCTTAAAAAAACAAAAACCCAAACCCTGACTTTTAGTGTTTGATGATTTCTGTGATGTAAACATACCCTCTGTAGCTGAATCAGGCTACCAACATGATGTCGACCAGATGACCAAATTTCGGAAATTTTAATTATTGGCTTTCATGAGTGAGGTATAAGCCAACTCCAACATATCACTGAATGAGACTGTCATTCAAATGGCATCTGGCCACTTACTTACTCATTAGTTTGAGCTGCATAAAGGCTGTTCCTTTAGTTGTTAGCAAATGAGGAGAAGGTTAATTATTTAGTTGGGTTCCAAGCAGATATGTTAATTCTATCATTGGCTATTGTCATCGCCTCACTGATAAATGGGCATATATATTTAAAGTATCATCCAAAGAACTAAACAGATCTGGAGAAAAATGACCATTTTTACTTTTTCTTCATTTTTTTAAACATATTTTTCTGAGAGGTGTTTCTTAAACATCTTTGTTCTGAGAACCAGCATCATTTCCTTGGTTACAAATGCTTGATGGAAATGCCATCCTAGTTATTTAGGGTGGGAGAGGTCAAGCTTTTGTACGTGTTTGTCTTTATACATGCTTATATGTGCATCTATGTTTATTATATATGTTTATTTGCATTGATACTGTAAAAAATTAGAACTATTTTATCTGGAGTTCTCTTGTTCATTTATTTGTTTACTTATTGTCCTTCTCTACTAGAATATAAACTCAGAGTGGGATTATATTATTGCCTTGTATGCCTTTTATTGTGAGTACCTAGAAGAGTACCTTGTGTGTAAGTGTTCAGTAAATATTTGATGAATGAATGAATAACTAAATGATATACCTAAATATACTAAAAAAGCCATTCTTCTATTCTATTTGGCCTTTGGGACTTGGCTTTAATTTTCCTTGCACTTTATGCTTTTTAACAATTGCATTCAAGAGAGAAGATAAGAATAAGCTAAATGAACTCAGAAATTGCAGATAGAAATTGTGGGTTACCACTTAATTCTTATTGGCTATCTGCCAGAAACTCTTAGAAAAGGTCAAGTGAGTATAAAGGACCAATTTCTTATTCCTAAATGTGTAATTGTTTCTTTGAAAGAAGTATGTGCAGAAAGGCAAAGTTCTACTGCAAATTGAAGGCTATATTCGTAATCAGTGAGGTAGATAGTATTCCCTAAAATCCCAAATCTGCATGATTTATAGGGTAAGGTGAACAGTGAATCAAAAATACAATTTTCTTATTACAAAAGCAGTTTCAGGATAGGTTGGTTCAAATTGTTCTGAAATCCCTAGAGTCTATAGACTGATGGTTGGAAATTTACAATGATATCATTTTATATCTATTTAAGACTGTCTAGCAAGCTCAATTTCTGAGATTGCTAGCTCCCTTCTTTCCATTTAATTAGTCTGAAGTAGTCAAGATCTGAAATTCACTTAGGGACTTTGGGACAGTTTTATTTTATGGCAAATCTCTTAATATGTGACTCTTGAGTGCATTAAATGGTCATTAGGGATTGAATGGGTAAAGTAGCTTATCAATATTATAGGTTCTCTCTGAGATTGAAACTTACTCCCAGAAGAGTTTATGTTCTAATGTAAAGCTAACTGAAAACACGAATCCATAATATTTGGAGTTATGGTGGTAGCAAAATTAGCTTTGAACCTTCTAATCTTAGGATGTCTTACGAGGGGACATGGAAAATGGAGTTACTTGATGCCTTAAAGGCTAATGAGAATTAAAACCAACTCTTAATGCCACAATGTGAGCTAAATGTAGCCCAAATGTAGATTGAGATCAGTGAAAACAAATGTTTCAAAATAACACACATTTTAAAGGTGAAAAAATCTGAAAGAATAGCAAGAAATACTGATATTAAGCCTGTAAAATAGTTACATCATTTGCCATTTGTTTTCTAAGAAAGATGTTTTCATTCTCAGAGCAAAGGGCTAACTCAGAGATTAAAAAAAAAAAGGTCTGTAACAGGTATTCTAAAAGATGAACCTTTTTGGAATCAATGAACTTGGTATTGATAGTAATGCATTGTTATCCCATTGAGAGGGAAAAAAAACCCCAACTCTTCAAAATGTTCTCAAGCCACATGTACTTATTTGGAATTCCAAATGAATTGTATGAAATCAGAGTGTAATTTTTACCCTGTATCAGATTGGTCTTTAATAATGTATTTTATTTTTGCTTCAAGGAAAAAGAATATATATATATATATTTATAATACATATATAAAAATATAAACATAACAAAATGTTAACTATAAAATTAGTCTACTATCCATACAGCTTCTTTTTTTTTTTTAATTTTATTGTTATGTTAGTCACCATACAATACATCATCAGTTTTTGATGTAGTGATCCACGATCCATTGTTTTCGTATAACACCCAGTGCTCCATGCAGTACGTGCCCTCCTTAATACCCATCACCAGGCTAACCAATCCCCCCTCCCCCTCCCCTCTAAAACCCTGTTTGTTTCTCAGGTCCATAGTCTCTCATGGTTCATCTCTCCCTCCAGTTCCCCCCGCCCATTTTTTCCCTTCCTTCTCCTAATGTCCTCCATGTTATTCCTTATGTTCCACAAATAAGTGAAACCATATGATAATTGACTTTCTCTGCTTGACTTATTTCACTTAGCATAATCTCCTCCAGTCCCATCCATGTTGATGTAAAAGTTCAGTATTCATCCTTTCTGATGGCTGAGTAATATTCCATTGTATATATGGACCACATCTTGTTTATCCATTCATCTGTTGAAGGGCATCTCGGCTCTTTCCACAGTCTGGCTATTGCGGACATTGCTGCTATGAACATTGGGGTGCATATGGCCCTTCTTTTCACTACATCTGTGTCTTTGGGGTAAATACCCAGGAGTGTAATTGCTGGGTCATAGGGTAGCTCTATTTTTAAATTTTTGAGGAACCTCCACACTGTTTTCCAAAGTGGCTGTACCAACTTGCATTCCCACCAACAGTGTAAGAGGGTTCCCCTTTCTCCACAACCTCTCCAACATTTGTTGTTTCTTTCCCTGTCCATTTTTGCCATTCTAACTGGTGTAAGGTGGTATCTCAGTGTGGTTTTGATTTGGATTTCCCTGATGGCTAATGATGATGAACATTTTTTCATGTGTCTGTTAGCCATTTGTATGTCTTCTTCAGAGAAGTGTCTGTTCATCTCTTCTGCCCACTTTTTGACTTGATTATTTGTTTTTTGGGTGTTGAGTTTGAGAAGTTCTTTATAGATTTTGGATACCAGCCCTTTATCTGTAGTGTCATTTACAAATATCTTCTCCCATTCTGTGGGTTGCCTCTGTTTTGTTGACTGTTTCCTTTGCTGTGCAGAAGCTTTTTATCTTGATGAAGTCCCAAAAGTTCATTTTTGCTTTTGTTTCACTAGCTTTTGGAGATGTATCTTAAAAGAAGTTGCTGTGGCCGATGTCAAAAAGGTTACTGCCTATGTTCTCCTCTAGGATTTGGATGGATTCCTGTCTCACATTGAGGTCTTTCATCTACTTTGAGTTTATCTTTGTGAATGGTGTTAGAGAATGGTCGAGTTTCATTCTTCTGCATGTGGCTGTCCAATTTTCCCGGCACCATTTATTGAAGAGACTGTCTTTTTTTCCATTGCATGTTTTTTCCTGCTTTGTCAAAGATTATTCAACCATAGAGTTGAGGGTCCATATCTGGGTTCTCTATTCTGTTCCATTGGTCTGTATGCCTGTTTTTGTGCCAGTACCATGCTGTCTTGGTGATCACAGCTTTGTAATATAGCTTGAAATCGGGCAACGTGATGCCCCCAGCTTTGTTTTTCTTTTTCAACATCTCCTTGGCGATTCGGGGTCTTTTCTGATTCCATACAAATTTTAGGATTGTTTGTTCCAGCACTTTGAAAAATGTCATTGGAATTTTGATCAGGATGGCATTGAAGGTATAGATTTCTCTGGGTAGCTTAGACATTTTAACAATGTTTATTCTTCTGATCCATGAGCATGGAATATTTTTCCATCTTTTTGTGTCTTCTTCAATTTCTTTCTTGAGTGTTTTGTAGTTCCTAGAGTATAGATCCTTTACCTCTTTGGTTAGGTTTATTCCGAGGTATCTTATGCTTTTGGGTGCTATTGTAAATGGAATCGTTTCTTTAATTTCTCTTTCTATAGTTGCGTTGTTAGTGTATAAGAAAGCAACTGATTTCTCTGCATTGATTTTGTATCCTGCCACATTACTGAATTGCTGGATGAGTTCTAGTAATTTGGGGGTGGAGTCTTTTGGGTTTTCCACATAAAGTATCATGTCGTCTGCAAAAAGAGAGAGTTTGACTTTTTCTTTGCCAATTTGAATACCTTTTATTTCTTTTTGTTGTCTGATTGCTGTTGCTAGGACTTCTAGTAGTATGTTGAACAACAGTGGTGAGAGTGGGCACCCTTGACGTGTTCCTGATCTTAAGGGAAAGGCTCTCAGCTTTTCCCCATTGAGGATGATATTCGCTGTGGGTTTTTCACAGATGGATTTTATGAGCTTGAGGAATGTTCCCTCTATCCCTATACTCTGGAGAGTTTTAATCAGGAAAGGATGTTGTATTTTGTCAAATGCTTTTTCTGCATCAATTGAGAGGACCATATGGTTCTTCTCCCTCCTCTTATTAATGTGTTCTATCACATTGATTGATTTGCGAATGTTGAACCACCCTTGCATCCCAGGGATAAATCCCACTTGGTCGTGGTGGATGATCCTTTTAATGTATTGTTGGATCCTATTAGCTAGGATTTTGTTGAGGATTTTGGAATCCATATTCATCAGGGATATCGGTCTGAAATTCTCCTTTTTGATGGGGTCTTTGCCTGGTTTGGGGATTAAGGTAATGCTGGCCTCATAGAATGAGTTTGGAAGTTTTCCTTCTGTTTCTATTTTTTGAAACAGCTTCAGTAGAATAGGTATTATATATCCATACAGCTTCTTATACATATATATAAAATCTCCACTAGTTAGAGAGTTTTGGGGAATTTTCAACCATGTTACAAGGTTAAAAAAAAAAAGCTCTTCTGCTTTAGAATCGAATTTCTTAACTTCCAGAGATTTTCTTATTAAATGTATATACTTGGTTGTACAAGAGTTCAATCTATGTTAAAGATAATTCTCTTTGAAGATCTCCTACACAGCATTATATTTATAGTTTAAAATATTGTAATGCACATTTAAGAATTTGTTAAGAAGGTAGATCTCACATATATATATTTTTTTACCACAATAAAAAAAGATATTCTCCTTCAGAGGTTATTTCTCTATCAACCTATCCATCTGTTCACTCGCTTTCCATCTACCTCTTATCAATTTATAAATATTAAACTAGCAGTTCATTGGTATGTAGGGGATTGAAATGAAAATAAGTCCCATATCAAAAAACTCTGTTTTATTGTTTTTATGACTGTGTCCAAATATTTTTTTTTTAGGACACTCAATGTCTGTTCTATAGGTGGTTTTGATCACTATAATGTATCAGTGAGCTTTCTGCATAATCACCAGTTGAGTGGGTCTGACATTTCATGTATATAATTTAAAATGTTGGTGGCAAATTGGAATCTCAAGTTCCCTATCCTTCAAAATCAGATATTTAAAAAAAAATTGCTTAAATTATTTGGAAGCTCATGCTTTTTTAATCAAAATTATTTTTTTTCTAACGGTGATTTTTTTTCATGGTATTTATCTAAAATTAAAGATAGGTTTCATAAAAGAATGGAAGGATTATCTTGTTCTCTAAACATTATGAAAGCATGTGGTCCACTCTGTCCCTTCCTCCTAGCCCAAGTTCACCATCTCTTCAAGTTTCTCTTACTCTGAACCCTGGTGCCAACTTCTGTTGATCCCCTTCTTTTGCTGCTCCCTCCTTAAAGCTCTGACTCAAGTCACATAAGAATAACCTGCTTGTCATCTTTTACTCTTGTGGATGAGATCCAAAGGCAGTTCTAAGCTTTTCTCATGGTTCCATTTCTTGTTCATAGTATGTACTAATTCCGGGGTCTGGTACTGGTGATTCTAATGGTCGATAGAATGAAATCATCTCAGTCATTGGTGAGGTCTTGTATTTTGTATGCTAAGAATGTCTAGATCCCCTGGAGGTATAAAAAAACGTTAACCATAAAATTAGCCTAGCAGCTACACAGCTTCAATTACCTGGTTTCATCAGCAGAATTCATTCTAGTTCAGAAGTATGTAACAGAATTTTTGGGATGTACTTACGTGTTTGTGCCAGGTTGTGGTGAGGGCACAATGATCAACACTGTATAATCTCACTTACATATGATTTTTAAAAAGTTGAACTTACAGAAACAGAGAGCAGAATGCTGGTTATCAGGGGCTGAGGTGTGGGGGAAATGGGGAGATCTTGGTCAGAGGGTCCAAACTTTTAGCTTATAAGATTAATAAGTTCTGGGGATCTAATGTACAACCTGGTGCTATAGTTAGTAACACTGTATTGTATATTTGAAATCTGCCAAGAGAGTGGATCTTAAGTGTTCTCACTAAAAAAAAAGGAACATTGTGAGGTGATGTGTTTATTAGTTTGATATTGGGAGTCATTTCACAGTCATGTTCTCTATTATTTTTATTTCCCTACTTCTGTTCTGTTTTTGGGTCTTGTACTTCAATCTATATAGAAATAAGTTTTTGGATCGCCTCCTGTTTGGAATCATCCATATTCCTTCTCCCTCCTATTCATTTGGCTGTTGAAGATGTGCATGATCTCTTTTTCCATTTTCTTTAAAGGAATGGTCTTCTTAATTGGTTTAATAAATGAGCCCTGTGCCACCAGTTCTCAAAATTAAAAAATATATTTCAAACTCATCAATTCAGATCTAATTTATTCAGAATTTGGGATGATGTGGTTTACGACTGACTTAAGTTGCACAGTCTCTGAGAGAATGGTTGCTGAGTAAATTATTAGCCTTAATTGCATCCCAATGAGAGTCATATTTCCAGAATAAGACAGAGAGTTTAAGAAACTGTCTCAAAGTCATGCAGTAATTAATGATGGAGACAGGATGACAGCCCAGGACTCCTAATTTCCACCCACAGGCAACTGATGAGAAGAAACTCTTTTCAGACGTTTCAGAAATGCCATTTGTGTGCCCAATTTGATGAAAGCTTACAATTTTTCAGAATCATCTACACGGTACCGTGTGAGCATTCTTCTGCGGCTCCTATGTAACAAGATGTGTCTATTTCACCCAATTTGGAGGTACAAATTTCTAACTAAATGAAGTTTGGGAGTAATTGAGAAAGTGAGAAGACCTTTAAAGAACTGTAGTATCATTGTTAAGCAACTCAAAATTAAATTTAGTCCTAGGGTAAACTGATATGAGGAATGCGGCTAATGCTGTCTGAGGGAACGGAAAAACAAGGAAAGCATATATGAAAAGAATAAATAAGGGGTTATGGAAATGTTCACCCATTTGGACATAACCGGCCCACAGGATGTTAAAAGAAATCCGTTTAACTCCACATTTGTGTACACGGTAGGGAAAGGGTTGGTTACCCAATATGGACTTTAAAGGAACAAACAAGAAAGGAAATGATTTATGTCTGTCTTTTGAGTAACACAGAGGAAATGGTTGGCGATGTAGACATAAGGGACTGCTTAGCAGAGTGATAGCCATCATAATTCAGTTAGATTGTAATTGAGAATCAAGTGAGACCCAGAAAAGTAAAATTTAGGCTGATGATTGCCAAATTAAAGCAGAGAAAATGGGAAAAAGAAAGGGGATACTTAGATATAAAGTCAAGGCAGAAGGCTCAGGAGGACAGAGTTGAAAGTAAAAAGAAATGGCCACCAAAAATATTCACTAGTTTTGTTTTTTTTCAAATTTTAGAGTGACTCAACGCATATTATAATACAGGGAAATTAAAAAATAAAATGTGAGAATAATAAACTAGAAAATTCAGATGAAGCCCAGGAAGAATTATAGAATGAAGCTAAAGCACTGTAAAATGATAATGAAAGCTACTCTGGCGAAAGCAAATATCTCGCAAGAAGCTCACATAAATAAGTGAAGATTTTGTTCAAGATTCTAACCTGTAAAATCTCAGCGGTGGCTGCAACTGGCCCTAGAAACACGGTAAGGAAAATCCATGGGGAGAAGGTATGGGGACATTGTGAAAAAAAGGAAAAGAATTTTTAAATGGAGTTGACAGCAAGTAGGGCGTAACCTGCCCTATTAACTTTGATGAGACAAGTTATTATTCTACCTAGGGTAGGATAAAGACCATGACTTACTTGAGCTTCAGGGAGATTCCGGGTAGAGCATCACAAGGGGATTGACCTGCTCCTGAGCCGGAGGAATTTGCAACCCCTTGCCTAAGGAGGTGGTGCTTTCCTTTGGCAGAACTAATGGCTGTGGAGATAATACTGTTCTTGGAGTCAGCAGGCATGGGTGGAATCCAGGTCTGCTACTTAGAAGCTGCAAGAGTTTAGATAACTCATGTTAATTATGGGATTCAGTCTCCTCAAAGTTGTTGGTTAGATAAGACAATTTCTCATTTCCTTTTAAGATGAAGGGTATGGAAAAAGAAAATATAAAAATAAAAAACAAAACTGTACTTTTTCCGTCCCTGGATCTGTGCAACAGAAATCTGGGACTTAGAAAAGGCAAGTCTCCTAATTTCTCCCCTCCCCACCGTGGTCCTAATAAGGACTCTAAAGACCAAATGCCAGGTGGGGAATTTCATAACAGTTGGAAGGAATATTCTGTGAGATTCTGAGAGTCTTGTAATTCTCTTGAATCCTGGCTTAGAGGTGGGGCTGAGCTTAGACATCCACTGTGATTTTCCAGTGCAAGTTAATTATACTCACTCCTTCATTCAGCAGAGATATTTTTAGAGCCTACCATATGCTAGTATGTACTAGGGTATTTACAAACCAAGGAAGCCTCACGCTTACTCCTGAAAGACTCAATGCAATGAAGTGAATTTCATGTATTGCATTAGTGGAGATGAATATGGTATCGTTGAACAGTAACTCGGATGCTTTATGAAGGACATTAAAAAAATAAGTTATTTGACATCAGGGTACTTGTTTTTCAATAACCACTACTTGCTGCATCTTTATGAATTTAAGATGGCTTTTCATCAAGTTTAAGATACCGTCATTTACTAGGCCCATCACCAGTATAACAACTACTTAGTGGGGAAAAGAAGAAAACTGCCACATTTACGTACACACTGACTCTCAGCCACATCCCGGTTTCTGAATTCTCAAAATATGAAAGAAATGTGGTTTATAATTCAAATAATAAAATAGTTAACTTTTGTTTTGGAGGTGAGCAGGGCCTCAGATAGTGAAAAAATAGCAAATTATCCTAACCCAGAAATATTATAATAATGCATTCCTCCACTTACAATAGTATAGAAAGGCATTTGACCGTCAGGACATCTGCAGCCTTTCAGACAAATCACAATACTATTTGTGAAGACCTCCTTTGTGAGGAATTAGAAAGCAATGCAGCTTCCCCATGTCAAACTATTATTTATCCCAGATACACATTCTCCTCTGAATAGGCCTAAGGGTTGGTGAGCAGGTCAGACTGAATGGCCATTTTTGAGATTTCATTTAGAGTCCAAAGTGGAGGTGTTAGGGGGAAAGGATAGAACAAATAGGTTTTTTTTTTTTTTTTTTTTTGTATACTATCTACACATCAGAGATAATTGCAGGTCACAGGTGTAAATAACTGAAGATGGTGGCCAGTTGCATAAGCAGCTGCAACTCTAAATAGGGAAGTATAGCTTCAAGTATATCTCCAAGCTGTTGCTTTGAAAATATTCATATTTCTCAATGTACAGGACGGTTGGATTATTTGTTTTGTTTTGTTTTTTGTTTTGTTTGTGTGTGTATGTATTTTTACATAAATCACATTTCCTCCGCCTTCAAGAATATGACACACACACATATTTACCTATCATGGGACTAAAATGCATGCTCATACAATTTTAAAAACAGCATAATGTCTTGAAAAACTAGGTTTCAAGTGATATGTACAGTAAGCTTTGGGCCAAGTAGATGTAGAAATGGATCTCGGGTGCCAAATCTGATTTGGATAGCAAATTGTCTACAGAAATTGCTGCCAAAAAGAGTAGTAGTAGGTCAGAATTTCTTCCTGTATAAACTTGTAGAAAAAATTTCTGTATCAGGTATATGGTGTGTCATATGACTAAAGTCATCTTGAATAAGCCAATAAACTGTTTGTTTTAAAATATGCACATACTTAACATATTTTAATTTAATTAAAAGCCTATGGGCTAGGAATGTACCACATCTGATTCTGTAGGCCTTTTTCCTGTATAAATCATTCATCCATTTGTTCAGTCACTTATTCAGCTAAAATCTATGGAACAAGGTGGGAAATAGATGAACAAACATTTTTAAAGTAATATGATGGGTGTTCCTACTGCTGTAAGCACATAGTACAAAGGGTTTTCCTGACTCAGCCCAGGGGAAGAGGGGCAGGGCAAACTCCAAACAGGGGGAGAACCATGTGGCTTGTCCTGGGCATGCATAGTCAGACTAGAACATGGGATTCCTTCAGAGATAGTGCAGCCTCAGCAGTCCTACTCAATGTAGCTGGTCTATGTATTGGTCATAAGTCCTCAAAGAGATGAATTTATGACACATCATTCAGAGCAATGCCTTGCTTCCTTCATTGAAAAAGAATGAGTACCAAAACAAAACAAAACAAATGTCAGCTGAACTAAGCTGTGTGCTTGAGTGAACTTCTGGTGCAAGCTCCTTATCTCCTTGCTTGCAGACTATCACCCCGACTGGGGACCACAGTTTGAGGACACTTTGAGTAGGAGGTATATTGGAAAGGGTAAGACTGTCTTTAGGGATTTAAGTTGGAGATCATCAAGTGGACTAAACCAGATTATGAGGTAGTGCAAGTAGGAACGGAGAGAATGAGACAAATCCCAGGAATATCTAGGAGGAAGAATGTGTAGAACTTGGGGAATAATTGGAAATGGGATTGAGGGTAAGTGAAATTGTGGCTGAGCATTCCAAAATTTCTGGCTTAAGCAGCTGGTATTGATCAGCCAGGTATACATGAAAATAAGTTTGGTGGCCAGATGATGGGTTCAGTTCTGAACATGTGTGTGAGATAGATAACTGTGGGGCATTCGAGAAGATATTTGGAAATATGCATCAGGATATCCAGATAAGAGGTCTTGACTGATGCATTTCAAAGTCAATAAAATTAATAGTAGGTGAAGTCTTGGTTGTATATGAGGTTACCTAGGGAGAGTAAATAAAGTAGGGAGAGAAGAGAAGCAGGGAATTTATCTGGGGGACAACACTGACGGTTAGTTTAAAGAAGAGGAAACTTTAAGGACTAAGAAGGAGCAATGGAAAGGGTTAGAGAAAATTCCCAGAAGAATGTTATTGGAGCCAATGCTAGAAAGATTTACAGGAAGGAGAGAGTCAACACTGTCAAGCTCTTCAGAGCTCTTTACAAATTCATTTTGGTGATACCATATCTAGCGGCAAATGAGGTGCAACCCACATTTCTGTCTGGCCATATTTTGGAGGCTCCCAGCTGACGATTGCCAAGCCAAGTTCATAGGACACAAATGAGACAAACAAGAAGGCAACAGCTGTCCCTGGGAGAGAAAGGATTGATAACTGATGTTTTTTTCCTGCCAATCTGAATTTGGAAAGGAAGGGACAGCGTGGAATTTCACCTTCCTTTCTTGACCAGGCACCACAGATAGAGAGCTGGGAGAGCTGATTCGGCTAAGAATTCTTACCCTCAGCTGGCTTCTGCCAGTTTTCCTAGGATGCCGTCTGCACTCTCCAGCGTGAATGGACTGTCCCAGCACGTCTCACCCTGGTCACCAGAAACTGTAGAGGGCAAAAAATAATTTTCCCTCTAGCCTTTATAGCGAATGCCTGGCTGAGACCTCTTTTTCTCAAGGGCGCCTCGAAAATGGATAAGCTTATCTAAGATGGTTAAAATTTCTCCACAGTGGCCACTGTAATTCAAGATTATCTTTGGTAAGGTTAACCTACTTGTTCAGCCTTAAAACAAAATTTTAGTCACCTGATGCCTCACACTGGACCCAGTTCAGCTTAAGCAGGAACCAGTCCGGTTTTTAGGTCAGACCCGGTCCAATCCCGGGCTCAGCCGGACTCTGGACCCAGTCTGGGTTTTTCAGTCAGACGCAGCTGGTTCAGGCTGGTTCCAGGCTCGTGGGGGGAAAAAGAAACTGCTGTGTGTCAAGTCTGAAGGCGTTCAGTGCAAGAGCTGGGGAGCTAGAACCCAGGATCTCGGAGGGACTTAGCCACCCCCTCCAGAGGCAGCGAGAAAGCAGCCCGCTCGAGGGCCACCACAGGTACCCAGGCTTGGTTGCTTCTAGCTCCCCGGCGCTGTCGGGGTGTCCTTCCGTTCCTTCCCGTGACACCAGAACTGTTAAAAGATAAACCGAGGCATATTAGAAACACGACAAGTTTTACTTGAGCAGAAAGCAATCCGGATCAGCCAGCACCAAACCAGAGGTGGTTTGAAGGACGCCCACTCCGATACTTTCTATGCAGCGAAGATTTAGGGTGACCCTAAGAGTAGATTGAGTGAAGAGGTCAGGAGCAAAATCCAGACCAGCGAGTCTCTTCCTTAATGGACAGTTTCTTATTGTTCAGTAACTTCATTCCCAGTTTTCCGTCAAGGATTTCAGTTCTTTCATAAACATTAATCTCTAGATTTTACTAGAAGAATAATGGTTTAGCAAAAAGATTAACATTCTGGAATATCTTTAGTCCCTGATTCACCACTTAAGCACTTGGGATAACTCTCTGAGCCTTAAATTTTCTTAATAGGGCTTTTATGGCGATTGATCCAGATAATGCATTTGAAATTATTTTGTAAGATAATTAGAACAGAACAAATGTTGGTAGTTATAATTCTCAGAAGCTATTTCCATATGATGTATGGAAATTTCACTGGAGTTGGGTATTAGGCTGAGTTATTAGTTGTGTTCTTGGTTCTCTCATATTTTCTTGTTTTGTTTTGTTTTGTTTGTTTGTTTTAAAGATTAAGAGTTACTTCCCCAAGGTAGAATTATGTGTGTCTCCTCATTGCGTTTACCGTGTTGAATTGAAATTTGGGGCTATTATCTTCTATATACAAGATGGTAACAAATGCCTATTGTTTTAATGATTGTTTCTTACATTTTAAAATGGCCCCACCAGCAAGGTATAAAGGAGAAATAGTTTCAGTTTTGATTTGTCTATTTAAAATATGTCTGAATTCCTATAATTAAGAAATGTTATCGATTTATGTTGCATAAGGACCTTACCAGCCTTGGCTTTCTGACCTTTGGAAAATTAGACACTTTCCATTCATCTAAGGGGACGAAGGGTCAGCCCTACGCATTAGGGGTGAGCTTATTTCAGAATGGACGAAATACCAATTATATTGAGAGCTGTGTGGTTTGTTGAATACTTGGCTGGATGCCTATAAAAGGAGAATTCATTAAGTGTCGGTTAAGCCCTGTAACTCTCTGTCATTGTTATCATCCTGTTTTCTGGCAAATAAGAAGATAACATTTGTATAGAAACATAAGGATAATGGATTCTTGAGCAGGGGCATCTGGAAATACATCAGTGGGCCCTGTTATGTGATTACAGTTGCAGTGTTCTCTGCTCTGCAAGAAAATCTGAGTTGGCGTTTCTGATTCTGGCATGTGGCAAGGAGGACCCGAATTGCAAAGCTCTGTCCTGCCTGACTGTGTTCCAGAGTGGACAGTGTGAAGTGCAAGAGGAACATGGAACTCAGTAGTTTGAGTTCTCATTCAGCCTTCACCAACTATAGGACTTTACTTTCTTTTATATATTTATTTATTTTTATTTTTAAATGAGGTCAGTGGTGTCTGCTTCACTGGTTTGTGGTGAGGATTAAATACAATTACTTTATGCACATAAAGTGATATGCAAGTGGAATAATTTTAATAGGGATCTCTTGAAAATGCAATCATTTTAACCTAAAATAATGTCTTGTTGTGAAATACTGGGTTCTATGCCAGTTGGTGATAGTGGAGGAAGCTGTGTTTGGGACAATGCTTTTTTTTTTTAAGATTTTATTTATTTATTTGACAGAGAGAGACACAGCGAGAGAGGGAACACAAGCAGGGGGGAGGGAGAAGCAGGCTTCCCGCGGAGCAGGGAGCCCGATGTGGGGCTTGATCCCAGGGCCCTGAGATCGCGACCTGAGCCAAAGGCAGACGCTTAATGCCTGAGCCACCCAGGTGCCCCCAGATAATGCTTTCTTAATACATTAAATCATATCCTATGAGCAACATGATATAGAGTCAATAAGATACTGTAGCAATGATGAGGGATAGAAGATTAATTTGATTTATCATTCAGATATGCTCATTTTTCCTCTCTTCATTCTATGATTATTTTACTTCCAAAACCTTTGACATTAACATATAAAGATTAACCAATAACAAAAAAACTACACAAATGCATTTATGTCATTCTTTTATAGCTCCTCTCATTGATTCTGTTCTTTTTCCTTTGTAGAAAGATAAAAAAAGACTGACTGATTTTTTTAGGAGTGGTCATATATAGATATATCAATGGTATGCACTGGTTTTCTGACGAATCTTACTCTGTCTTTTGCTTAATCTCTGAGTAAATGACTTGGAATTGAGATAATGAACGTATTGAGAGAAAGATAAGCAAGCTGAGCAAACAGGTAAATGAAGTCACAGTCAGTCGGGGATACTTCCAACTTGGCTTGAGCAGATGCAGGGAAAGCCTTGAGTTTTCCAGGGAAAACCAGTGAGTCTGCCCGTGGCAGCAGTTAGTACACTGCACGTGTAAACAATCTCTGGATGGCAGGTGGTGGCATGGCATGGGGTGGCATGGATTTATGGGGCTTGTATTTGGGTTAAATTAGAAAATTTTTTTCTCCCCTCCCCCTCTCCCCCTCTTCCCCTCCCCCTCCCCTCCCCTCCTTCCCTTCCTTCCTTCTTTCCTTCCTTCCTCCCTCCCTCCCCCCTCCCTCCCTTCCTTCTTTCCTTCCTTCCTTCTTTCCTTCCTTCTTTCCTTCCTTCCTTCCTTCCTTCCTTCCTTCCTTCCTTCCTTCCTTCCTTCCTTCCTTCCTTCCTTCCTTCCTTCCTTCCTTC